>NW_020956047.1:230368-259708 GCF_003031625.1 Empidonax traillii
GAGGGCAGCGGGGGATGCTCCTCGTGGGGAAGGGGCCGGGCGGGCCGGGGCCGGGCACGGGCGAACCCCGCGCGGCATAATCTGTAAATTATTAGGAGTGGAAGTTTCCAGAAATATTTTTTTGTGTGTGTGTGCGTGTGTCTGTGCAGCAGTATTGAAACGTCCGCCTGCATCACGTGGGGAGCCCTGTATAGAGCGCAGGGCTGGAGCCCAGGGGAGGAGGAGGAGGAGGAGGGAGGGGCTGCGGGGCCGCCGCGCTCCGCAGGGCCCCGGCCCGCCCGACCCACCGCCCGGGCTCGTTCCCCGCCGCCAGCCGGGCCCCGCCGCCCTTTCCCGGGAGTCGGGAGCCGCTTCCCGGGAGCCGCGGCCCTGCCCGCCCTCCGCGGCGCTGCGGCGGCAGCCGCGGGAGGGCCGCCGAGCCGGGTGGGTGGGAGTTATTTCCAGCCCGAGAGGAGCGCTCCGAGGTGCGGGGCAGATGTGATTTAATCCGGCTCGTCCTCCCGCTTCACGTGCGAAGCGGCGAGAGGGGGAGAGGTGCTTTGGCTGCAGTCGCTGGTGTGTGGAGTGGGATGCGAGCGCGGCGTTTTCGGAGCCGCTCACCCTTCCTGGGTGGGATTTGCGAGTGATGCAGCTGATTCCTTGGAAGAGGAGGGCACTTCACTTGCATGGCGTGCTTGGGAATGGGGCACAGTGACTCTCACAGGGTGGTTTTGTTTTTTTGTTTTTTTTTTTAATCGCTGCCCCCAGTGAGCTTTAAAAAGCTGGGTTGAAGGTGCTCTAGGATTCGTGGTGAATACTCAACATTTCTTCCTGTTAAATGCCTGCTCTTGTTGCTGTGCTGCCGAAATGAATCGGGTCTAGCATAACAAGCAAACTGTTGTGTTAAAGGTCCAGGGTCATCGAGAGTTGGGATAACTGTGTAAACAGTGCTGTAAATGCAGTTCTTTTGACCTTCGGTAGATGTCACATTCTTGCCATGTTGTAGGTTGTAGTTCAGATTCTTTTTTCTTTCTTTCTTTTTTAAACTTTCCCTCTTTTATTTCTGTTTTCCCGTTTATTGGCAATCAAGAATTGATCAGTGGCGGGTTCCTGGAGGTGAAGTTTAAACCTGTTCGGAGTTAGGGCGCGATGGGGGAGGGAGAAGTGCAGGAGCGGAGTAAATCAGAGATTAAGAGCTCCGTGTGGGGACAGCGTCAGGAGTTGGGCGCAGTTGGTGTTGACCACGAAGCCGCCATTTCTGTGTTCCAGCTGCCCGGGGAGGTGTAGGTCATTCCGAAGATAATGCTGGGAGTGGCGAAGGGCCCTATTCAAAACATTTCCTTTCTGCTCCCGTGTGGTGAATGGCTTCTCCTGGTCACGCGCGGCTCCTCCTTGGCCCTCTCGGGGGCTGCGTGAAAACCACGGAGGGAGGCTCGGACCTGCAATGAATGGCCCTTCCTACCTGAGGACAGTTTGGAAAGCGCTTTCCCGGCTCCCGCGTGAGTGCTGGAGGCCAGATGTGGACAAAAAGGGGCGTGCCTGGAGCCGCGTGGCTCAGGGAGCATTAACTGCTCTGCTCCCGTCCGCGGGGGCATTTTCCTTCCTGTGCTGTTGCTCGGTGTCTTCGTCTGCCAGGTGACATTTCCAAGTGTCCTCCTGACCCAGAGGAATGACATCAAGAGTGGACTCGGCCTTCCCTGCTGTTCTGTTTCTGGTTTCCAAACTTCGCGTTGCGATTTTGGAAACTTTGGGAGTTGGGGGAGGGAGTGTTAATTAAATTTTAATTTATTTTGTTTTCTACGGGGTGTTCATTTCCTTCTGGTTTTCCAGGTAGATGTGAAAAAAGACTGACTGGTGTTGAAATGGAGCCCTCCAAATTAACGTAGTGATACTGACTTTTTAACTTGAAAATCCAATTAAAATATTTGGGTTTGAAGCTATTTTTATATATATAGAAGTAAAAGAAAGTGCTTGAGACTACTTGCAAATACGCGTTTCTGAACAAAAGACTTTCCTTGTCTGAATGATACTGTAGGACTTTCACCTAATTAATTAGTAGTTCCAAGGGTTGAGGCACAGGTTTGTCTTGCTCCTCACTTTTGAGCATGACTAAAATACATAAAGCGTAAATCAAATTCTTCCTTACACAGGGAGTTTATTTAGTAAGAGCACACCTGACTTGGGGTTACCCCGAAGAAGGGTTGGCTGGGTGTGTTTCTGGAAGAGTTTCAGATTGTATCTCTGAGTACGCACATGGCTCTAGTGAAACTTTTTTCATTGATCCTGCAGTTGTCCAGACAGACTTCTGGCTGTTTGAAAGGGCAGTTTCGTCTGGAATTTGTACCTGTGCAGAGCTCTGAAAAGAGGGGGGTGAGTGGCCCAGAGGTGCTGTAGAGGTGGAGGGTGGGATGATGTCTTAACAGTCACTGTGAGAAAAGGGCAGTAAATTTGATTAGGAGTCTCCAGCATGAGTGGTGTGTGTGTGAAAAGGGTAGAGTATAATTTACCATACAAAGTCTTATGGCTTCTGGCTAATTTTCCTGCTTTTCACGGTTATCTTTTCCTTGTACCAGTCTTTGGCTGGTAAAGCATCTTCCATGCCCACCCCTTTGCATAATATTGAGGCTGCTCTGTCTAGGATAAAGAGTTAAAAGAGTGTGTCCCTGCTTTGAGGGGACCTGAAACCTCCAGTAGAATTCCATTTGGGTTGGAATTGCTCTCACGTGGCACAGAGTAACCTGCTGATTTAACACTCCCTTTGCTTCGTGTTCTCAAAGTGTCTTCAGTCAACTTACTTAGTTTTAGTGCTCGTTATTTACTTGTATGTAGTTAACTTGCAAGGTGGTGTTTTTTATCCCCCCTCAAGTATTTGAAAAATGCCCTCTGGCTCAGTTCTTGCCTGTGTGTTTGTAGATCACGTTTCAGCTGCAGTCCCAAGTGTTTAAAAGCTTTTAGAACTCCCCTAAATGTGCTGTTGGCCTTGGGAACTCAATATTGGGCTGAGATGGCCCAGTGGGGGGGGTTTGGGTGTAATGATCCCCGGGGGTTCCCACCAGCAAACTTACTGGTTGACCCGTATTTAGGAACTGTTAGGTATTGATACCTGCTCTGAAATAAATTCTAGGGTGCTGATAATGCAGCCCATTGACCAGTCAGGCTCTTAGTAAGTGGGTTTTTACCTGTTGAAAGGCCTGAGAGATGAGTTGGGGCAGTAATGGATGAATTTTTCAGGGGAAAAAAAAAAAAAGGCAGTTTATCCTGTTGTGTTCCCCCAACCAAAACAGGGTTGGATTCAGTGCTACCTGCTACGAGCATCTCGTTTCAGTGAGATGAGCTAACTTGAAGCACTTGCTTTGCAGCTGCACCTGATCATAGTTTCTTACTAACCCTTTTTTCTCTCAAATTTCTTTTGCAGTAATCTATGCCAGCAATTATGACAATGTTAGCAGACCATGCAGCTCGTCAGCTGCTGGATTTTAACCAGAAACTGGATATCAATCTCTTGGACAATGTGGTGAACTGCTTGTACCATGGAGAAGGTGCACAGGTAAGGTGGGCTTGGAACCTGCTCTTGTTGACAGTGTTTAACCTTAGAACAAATCAGTTAAAAAAAATTTATTCCTTACAATTCAGGCCCATTAGTGAAGTTACTGTGCTGGTGACTGGCATGTCACTGTGAATGTCCTGTGAATTCCTATAGTGAAGTGACACTTAGGGAGATGTTTGGGGTGTGTTCATTTCTAGCTTGCCTTCTGCTATGGAGAGGTGGTAGCAAGGTCCCTTCTGCTTGCAGCTCACCTTTTCTGACTTAAATCTTCAGGAAGGTCTGAATTACCTGTTCCTTGTTCTCATGGACAGGACTGTGAAGCCATAAATTCAACGTTGGCTTCGCTGACAAATTGTATTTACCAGAACAGTCTTAGTGATGTTATTTACTCTGTGTTATAAAGAAACACGTCACACACATCTAAGAGAAGAGTTTGTTCCTCTCTTGTGTCTGGTCTCTTTTTGCCCATTGCTGTTTGCACAGGTGGTTCTTGGCACTATTTGGACTTGGTGCAGATTGTGAATTTTTAAGTTGAAATGTAGGGCCTGGGTGCATTTGTGTCTTTGCATGTATTGCCTTGAAAGTGAATCTTGTATTGCTTTTATCTATTTCTCGAACTGCTTTGGAAATAAGACTTAAAATGTTGGAAGCAAGCATTGCTACGAGGGTGTTGGCCTAGTTCCTCGTCTGGCAGATTTTCATTGTCCACTCTCAACAAATCAGGAGTTCCAGTGTCAGGCATAGATAGTCTTGCACAACAATAAGAAGCAAATTAAATGAGACAAAGTTCTTAATGCTTTTCTATTCCTCCCAGCTGTTAGAATAAACAACAATATACTTGCTTTGTGTATCTGTTTAGGGGGAAAAAAAAAAAAAGCTTTTGTAAGGCTTACTGATGTGAATTCCTACAGGTATTGAAATACCTCGCTGTGATTTGAAATATTTGCATGTCGAGTGTTCTAAGTTCAAATAGGGAACTTGCTGGAGGTTTTTTTTCATGCTCAAATGACAGTAAATTGCTTGTGTTTTGTGCCTTCAAAGTATGGACTTCTGAGCGCTTGTTTTGTGCTGTGTTTGTTTGCTGCCTTACAAAACAAGGGATGTTGATAGCAGTGCTTGGTTTGAGTGGGCTTGAAAAAGTTGGGAAGGTTTATGAGGAGAGTAAGGGTTTACCACTAAAGAGAATTATCAAATTGCCATTGTTGTGGCCCTGTGAGAAGTTGCTTCACTTAAAAAAGCTGGATGTAGTCTCCAGTGTTGGGAAAATTATTGCAATAAGAAGCAAAAATTCAAGAGGTGGTGTCTAACTGGCAGAAGTGAATTATGATATAAAGTTATTTGAAATACCTGTACTAATATGTGTCACCTCAATGAAAGCTTTTTAGGTGTTTTAGTACATTTTAAAGGTGGAGACATTCCAGTCTTTTACTTCTCCCAGGGAGTTCAAAGGTTCCTGCAGGAAAAAAAATGGTTCTGTGTGGAGTCTGAGAGCTCAAATCAGAAAGGGTGACAGGAGTAATGGAAGTTGAGGAAACTAAATATTAAAATTGGGGGGAGATTCGCAATGGTTTGCCTGGACTAGATTAGGGTAATGTTGGGGTAAAACAGGTTTAAAAAGCAGCCTGGATGGCCTGTGCTGAACTTGCTTTCACATTCACCTGTCTCCTCCTCCTGCTTAAATCTTATCTCTGCTTGCAAAACTGTTATCTGCTCATCTGTGTTAGGCAAGAAAGAAGCTATTTTCTCTCTTAAACCTTTAAATGCTTTTCTCTTCTTGGCTTTTTTTTGGGGGAGGTTTACTTCCTGAAAAGAACGAGTGTCCCCACCCCACACATGACTAAGGAGATTTCATACAACTCCTGGGTGGTTTCCTGCTCTCCTCCCAGACTCCTCATTCCACTGAGCTGTTCAATCTTCACCTGGCCACAAGGATGATTTGCTGATGTCTTTTTGGTACCAACACCACCACGAGGCTTTGTTCTTGACCGAGCGTTCCTGTTAAATTTACGCTGCTCAGAAACTGCAGGAGTTGATGTCCAGAAAAGGGAGGGGTTAGTGGGTATGACAGTGAACATTCCAGCGTTTGGGAGAGGGACGTGGAGTGTCTGTGAGTTTGTTGGTGTTGAAATTGGATCCTGTGACATGTCACCAGTATTAGGAGCAGAAAGGAGGCCAGTATGAAAACACACTCTCAGATTGACCCTGGAAGCAATGCAGCTATTCCTTCCCTCTTTGAACTGGATCAAAAGTGCTGACTTATACTTTTTTTTTTTTTTTTTTCTTTTTTATTCTGATGCCATACTGTAACAACATGGCTCCACTGGCCTTAACCAGTGTTTGTGTGGTACTTGTCCATGTCAAACCTGCAGGGACTTCCCTGCTGCTCAGAGTCTCTGTCAGACTGGGAATTGCACCACTGGGATCATTCATACCAGGATTTTACAGCTACTTTAGACATTTTTGCTCTTCGCTGTTGTGGCTTCCAATTTTAATTTGTAAATCCCATACCCAGTTTGTCTGTTTCTTGCATTGTGTGTATGTAGGGTTTGGGTCTTGATTGGGTTTCTGTCTTACTGAGAATCCTGTTTTCTTGTGCCAGTTGATGATTAGCTCAGGTGTCTCCTTGGAGCAGACCAGAAATCTGCATGGCTGTAGTAAAGTTGAAGTTAATCCTAAAGTAAAGCTTTACCTGCTTTGTAATTCTGTTGAATTGGCTCTGCAGAGAGCAGTGAAAGGATGAACTCAGTTCTAAGCGAGCTGTGATGTAAAATGTTCCTTTTGTTGGTAAGGTAGTGCCTGATAATTGTAGGGGCTGTGATTTGCAGCGAGGTTCGTCAGTAAACTGCACTTTTGGAAACAGCAAGCATCGTTTTGGCTCCCTAAAAAATGCTTTGGGACATCCAGGCCTTTGAAAAGGGTGGCTGAAATGAATCCAGCTGTTCCAACGTGTAATTGCTTCAAATGAGCTTTTGCAAGTTGCTGAAACCACAGCCTCTTGTACAATAATTGATCGTGTCAGTCCCCAGGAAGAGCAAACCATCAGCATGACCAACTCCCTTCCTCCCCCCACCCCAGTCAGTGTTATTCCTGCTTTGTGAGCTGTCACATGCACCGAGGATTCCTGAGAAGCAGGGATGGGAGACCTCTAATGCTCTGCTCCTGGATTCTTCCAAATCCAGCCTGTCGTTCCTAGCTCAGCAGCTTCACAGGGTGATGCAGCACTCCTCAAGGCTGCCACCTCACAGGGGTGTTTCCACTGCAACCAGAAAGTTTGGCCGCTCTGGAGTGGAGTTTTATCAAGATGACTTTCCCTGTAATGTGTGATGGTCTGGATTCATTGGGTATGGAAGAGTGAAAGTAATTCCTGCTTGCCATCAGTGGCTTTTGGAGTTTGGTGGGTAATAAACTTCAGCTGGCACAGAGGGAGGCTCGAGGGACTTGTTGCTGCTGCTTGAGCTCGGCCTAACTCTTGGCTGAGGGAGTTAAAGAAGTGTTCCATGTTAATGTCTTCACTGAGAGTATGGAATTTCTCAAATAATCTCACACTAACACTGTTTTTAATCAAATTTGCTTTTAGCAAAGAATGGCACAGGAAGTGTTGACTCACTTAAAAGAACATCCCGATGCGTGGACAAGAGTTGATACAATTTTGGAGTTCTCTCAGAACATGAACACCAAAGTAAGCAAATCAACTTTTATTTATATTCAGTTTTCCTCTTTCTCCCATTCATAAACTTTGAGGAAGGTATCTCATTTTTAGCTTTCTTGATTCCAACCGCATTTTTTTAATTGCCTTGTTCTCCAAGTTGGCTTGAAACGAGAATTGTAAATGGATAAAATATTCAGCCCTCCTTTAACATTGACAAGAGTTCCCCTCCCCCCCTTTTTTTTTTTTTTTTTTTGAGGATGAGCTGAATTGGAAACCCAAAATTCTTCTCAAGGCACATAAAAAGCCAGTTGCAAAGACTGGTGTGTCTGTGGACATCTGAGTCACAGTTCTCCTAGAGCCACATTTTGTCCTTGGGGAAGTGCTTGGCTGTTTGCAATCACAGTAAAAGCCACGTGCACGTAACTGAGGAGAAAATCTGTCCCTGGGAGTGTTAAGATGTCAGTGAAAGTTAATTTAACCCCCCCCAAACTCTGTAGTATGAGATCTGCTGTGCAGAACACGTTTGCTTTGTGCTGCTGTGTGAAACCCATCCATCCACCGTGGGACAGGCTAAAAGGGGCACCAGTCAGGGCTTTTCCTGCAATTTTAAATGCTTTGCCTTAAGACTTCTTAAGTTTGAACCTAAAATGTGCTTTCACTGTCTAAAGTTGATGATTATTATCTCAGATAACTGACATGCATGTTTTTCTGCTGGATACACACTGTGTTCAAACAGAAGAAAGTCGTGTTTGGATGGTTTCTGAAGTCATGTGATATTCCTGAAGCAGTTCCATATTTTTTTTCTTCCTTGCTCTCTGAAGTTGAGGGGAAAACAGTTTAAAGAACTTCCTCAAAGTAACACCTTTAAGCACCTTTAAGTAACAGTGTTTGCCTGTTTGCTTGCCTGGTAAACTTTGCTTTTTATACTGACAGACATTACTAATGTTTAAGTCGATTTATCAACAGTATTTTTAAAAACTCAAAATTGTGTCTTGTGAAAAAATGAGATGATTAGAGGAACAGAAAGAAAGCAACAGGTAAAGAATTCTTCCATTTACCATAAAACTGCAAATGATGTGGTGCTCGATTTCTGCACTCTGACATTTGGCTTTTTTTTTTTTTGTGCGATCATCTTTTTTTTTTTTTTTTTTTTTTTTTTTTTTTTTTTTTTTTTTTTTTTTTTTTTTTTTTTTTTTTTTTTTTTTTTTTTTTTTTCTCTCTCTTTAATTGAAAGCTTGTTAACACTACCTGATATTAATCATAATGTTCCATTATGTTGATTGCTTGTAATAGGAAGAAAAGGGGTGTCTTCCTGTGCAACTGACACAGCTAGGCTTTGACGGCAGGCCTCCACAAGGTCTACCCTTTTGATTCCCTTTAACTCAATTATTCTGTTCATCAATTGTTTATTTTTTTTTTTTTTTTTTTTTTTTTTTTTTTTTTTTTTTTTTTTGTTTTTTTGGTTCTTGGGAGGCGGGAGGGGAAAGGGGATTCGCTGCATAAAATAAGTAAATAAAGGGTGCCGTGGAGATTTCTACCAGAAGGGATCATTTCTTGCTGCTTCTGTGTTTTTTTTTCTTTTTTTTGGAGTTTTTGCTGTTGTTTGTCCCTCATCTTCATAACTGGGCGGGGAATTAGGGAATTAGGAATAAGCAAAGCAAGACCAAAGGGTTTTGATGAAATAGTTTTAATCCCATAGTTCAAATGGCAGAACTTGTTGAAAGGTATCAGTGACTTTTTTTGTGTGTCTCACTGTCAATGGGATAGAAATAATTTAGACCCATCAAATCCAATGAAGCTTAAAAACGAAATAAAAAAACCTTGCAGGGTGTTCAGGCAGGCTGAGGAAGCCCTTCCAGTGGGATGTGCAGGTGGAAGTTGTCCTGTTGCAGTACTTGATCAAATGCCAGAACCGTGAAATTGGTGTAGGTTACTGTTCTGGGGCCAATTATAAACCAGAAATGAGTCAAATGAAACTTAAAAACAAAGTAAAAAACCCAGGGGGCCCTTTGCAGGATGCTCAGGCAGGAATGAAGAAGCCCTTCCAAGGGTATGGCAAGAAGGATGTGCAGGTGAAGGTTGTTCTGTTGGAGTAGTTGATTAAAAACCTTGATAGTTCAAATGCCAGAACTGTGGTATTGCTGCCAGTGATTTTTTTGGGGGGGGTTTAGTGTATCTAATTATCAGGGAAACATAAAAAATGAAAACCATCGAGTCAAGTGTAGCTTAAAAAAAAAAAAAAGTAAAAAAACCCCAAAGGTCCCTTGCAGGATGTTCAGGCAGGCTGATGGTTTTGTAATTGGTGTCAGTGGCTGTTTTGGGCTGGGTGTATCTAATTGTCAAGGAAATATAAAAAATTAGAACCACCAAGTCAGAGGAGGTTTAGAACCAAAGCAAAACACCTTGCAGGATGTTCAGGCAGGATGAAGAAGCCCTTCCAACATGGAATGGCCAGAAGGATGTGCAGGTGAAGGTTTTATTCCTGCTGCTGTTCAGTTTTATGTGGAAATACAGGGAAAAAGGAGTATTTTTAGGACTGGGGAAGAGGTGGACAGGACACTGCAGAGGGCAGAGCTGAAGCCACACGTGGAGAAAAGGAGTAGAAACGTCGATATCAGGAACCTGGTGCAGAGTTTAAGGTGCAGGAATCCAGATGAGACATTGGAAGAGATAATGAGGGATAGGTGTGGCAGATTGCTGCAGGTGCCTGTCCTTTTCTTGACTCCAGGAAATACAAGTGGGGGGAAAAAAAAGACTTAAAAGATGAGGTCTGTCCTTAATTTGTCCTCAGGCTTTTCATTGAACTTTGGTCATCTGGTGCTTTTGTAGAGTTAAACCAGACCTGCCATTCTGGTTGTTGAAGCTAGAGAAGTTCACCTACAGAAAGAAGTTTGGAAGCCAAATGAACATTTTTGGTCAGCTGTCACCTGACAGAAATATTGATGTGTGCCTGTAGAATGTAGACATTTAATAGGGTTTAGATCTGCCACTGTCTGATGTAAATATTCGTCCTGTCAATTTTTTTAGGGGCTTTTAGTGTGTTTTGTATTGGGAGCCTGGATCAGTTGCAGATAAGTCTATAAATTTACAGCAGTGGCTGAAATCTTCTCCTGGGAAGCATTTTGCTTAAGAATGTTATTTTTTTTTTCCATGAAAATTCCCTTGATTTCAGTCAGTTTTTCTGCCAGTTAAGTCAATGTACAGGTTAAAATCTAGCTGATAAACTTCTGCTTTTTTTTTTTTTTTGATACCCAAAATTTTGGAAGGTGACAGAATATTTTACAAATGCAGGATGTGCAGGTGGAACCTCCTTGGAACGGGGCAGGGGGTCAGGTAGAGAAGCAGATGGATGCAGGTTATGTCAAGATGAGAACAGCAAAGCTGACAGTTGAATGCAATGTAGTTTGGGACAATCTACATTGTGTTTTTTTTTTTTTTTAATGAAAATGAAGCTCCCGTGATCCCTTTTGGTCGAAATGCTCCTGCTCCTACTCTGTGTAACAACTAACCTTTTTAAAGAGGAACTCTTATTCTCAGCCAAACTTTGAACTGTGGAAACTTGAGTTTACCTTTCAGGCATTTGATGTGATGTGGGTTTTGGTTTGTTTTTTTTTTTCTTCTTCTTCCTAATCCACTGCAGATAAAGTGAAGGGGAAACTCCTCGGCCCCTTTTCTCTCCTGTCCATTCATGCTAATGGGGTTTTACTGATGAAAGCTCTTTGATATCATCACAAACTCCTTTTCCCTATTACTGTGAGTTGGCAGTAGGGACAAATGGGCAGAGGGAAACGGTCCTTTACTGATTTCTGGGCAAACATAACGGGTTCCATAGGAAGGAATTCCTGAAAGGTAAAATGATTTCCAAGAGCTTATTCACATTTTTATTTATTTTTTTTTTTAATTGTTCTTTGACTGAGCACAAAAGTTCATCTTTAAATAGTAGAAATAGCTGCCATATCGGGGTGGGTATTGAAATTAAAGAAACCTGTGGGTTGTCTTGCTGTTCCTAAAGTAACACACCAGTGAAGTTTGGGAAATACTTCCTTTAGGAAGTGCCAGTGTCAGGACATGCCATGCTAAGACAAGATTTCTTTTTTTTTTTCCAGCTCTTAGAGGAACAGTAGGAAGCTTGAGGCACCATCCAAGCTGCTAAATATTTTAGGAGCCTGGTTGTGTTAATGCTCAGACACAGGGGCAGTCATTTATGATACAAATTCATATCTGGCTGCTGCTTCTCCAGAAATCCCAAATTTTCTGCCAGAGGGCTTGTCATTATTGGTTTCCCCCCCCTCCTGGTGTGAGCATGAGCAAACAGCAGGACTTAGCCTAGCCAGGAATAAACCAAGGAAATGCAATGCATGAAACCTCAGTAAATGGGTGAATAGCCATGTATTTCATGAAACTGTTAGTTTAATAATCTTGAAAGCCTTAGATGTTGAAGTGTGAATGTCTGATTGATTGAATGAGAGTCCTGAGAGCTGGTTAGCCCTACAGTAACGTGCTCACATTTTGTTCTTCTCCCATTTCAGTATTATGGGCTGCAAATCTTGGAAAATGTGATAAAAACAAGATGGAAGATTCTTCCAAGGAACCAGTGCGAAGGTACGGAGGGGTTTTCCCTTTCCTCATAACTCGGGGTGGGAACTGAGATTTAAACTGTCAGTCCCTGTGTAAGGAATTTTCAGCTTCAAATAGAATTTGGAGTATTTTTTTTTGTCCTGTAGTTAAGATTGCCAGAGCTTTTGTGTGGATGATGAAATCACATCTTTCCTTTTTGTGATCCTGGTCTCAGTTGGGGTGGTGAGCTCCTGTAATTCTGCTGCACCTGGGAGTGTGTGCAGATTTGTGTGACCTTTTTGAATTGTTTTAAAATAGAAACAGTGAAGAAATGCACAGTTTTACCTATTAATGGTCATTCTAGGCATTCATGTGAGTGTATATACAGCTTGTATATAGATTGCTTGTAATTGGGGCAGTGTAGGGTAATTAACCTCCCTTCTCCCATCACTGCAAGGAATCTGCAAGTCTGAAATGCTGTTGATTTTATGGATTTTTTACCTCCCTTATGGGTTGCAGTGGACTTGTAGCTGTTGCTGTGGTAAATGGGGGTGCCTCAGTGGGACAGGAGTGGGGCTTTATTCACGTGCTTTTCTGCCAAGTCATTATGTTAAGCACAACCCCTTTAAATCCTTGATGTTGAATGTTGTCACTTGGCTTTTTATTAAGGGCAGCTTTTGGAACTCACTGAAGTTATCCCAAATCTCTGTGTTCTGCTGGGAGCTTTTATTCAATTTTTACTGCCCGTGCTCAGGTCCCAAAACTGTATTATTTGAAACAGAAGAGTTAAATGGTGATGAAAGCAAAGGTGTGGGGAGAGACATTCACGTTTTTGTGCTTGCCACTCTTCTCACCTTTCCCCCCATCCCACAGATAAAGCAAAAGTGAAAGTGAGGTTTCCATTCATTCTGCTGTTTTCTCTCTGTGGGAGCAGAGCAGGAGGAAGGGCAGGAGTTGTTGTGCTGCCCACTGGTGAGGGTAGAAGAGATGACACAGAGATGGTCTGTCTTGATAGTTTGGAACTGAGCAAGTGCCAGATCCAGGGTGTAATTCAGTAATTTTAAGTCTTAGAGACACTCAATGCATAAAATAAATGAGAAATGGTGGTGGATGTGGTCAAGAACTATCCTAAATAGAGCTTGATACAATGCAAAATAAAGTTACTGTCTGGAGCTGTGCAATCAGCTTGGAGTATTTTATTCTTACTTTTCCTGACTTCCATACCTCCAGAGGGAAAAAAATCCTTCAGATCTTGTTTTAGGGGAACTGGGTGAGCTGGGTTGTACCTGTGTGGTTTCTCCTGCACATCAGCAGTGCAAGAACCAAATATATTTCATGTATTATGGCATTTGATCCCTCAGTGGTGCGGGAGGGAGAATCTGTCCCATCTCTAATCCAGTTTAATCTGGTCAGTGGTGGTGGGTTTTTAAGTTTGTTTTTTTATTTTTTTTATTAATTTTTGGCTGGCACAAAAGAACTGCTGCAGAGCTCCTTCGGGTGGTTTGATTACCTGGCAGATTGTAGGGCTGGGTAAATGGAGGTTTCTTGGGTTGACAGGATTTTCCTGTTTGAAGTGTTAACCAGTGGAATGTGTGTGCAGGGAACTGAAACTCAGGCCAACAAAGGAACGCTCAGGGACAAAGCCAATCGTGCAGGGTTCAAATCTGCCAGTTTTATCCTCATGTCTTAATTTATAAAAGATGTCTTCTACATCTGCTTTGTGTAGTAAATAGAGCTGACAAATCTTCCTCTTGGTTAGGGTGAAAATAAATGCATTTATGAGAAAAATGCAGTTCCACCTTTGCAGTCTTTAGGAGTTGAAGTCAAGAGCAGACCTGAATGAAGAAGTTTTTGAAACAGCTTCCCTGAAACTCGTTGAGGGAAATAAAACAATGTCCTTAATTACAGAGCCTGAACTGGAACTTTATTTTTAGATTATTTTTTGTTTTTCTGAGCTGTACCTGGAGTTGTTCCTCAGAATGACTCGGTTTATTGGCCAGAGCTTTATTGCTGCTTCTGTTCTGAGTGCTGGGAGGTTTCAGCTGCCAGCCTGGAATTCCAAGTGCAAGCAGGAAAATGCTTTCTTCACCTGTGCTCTTTAGACTTAAAGCTCCGTTCTGAAGTTCAGTTTTATTTCAAGGCAGCTCTTGGTTCTTGAGCTGTTCTGGCCCTGCTGCCTCTTTAAACTTCAGTGGAAAGTTGTCCTGCAGGGAGCGCTTGGAATGGTTCTGCCATGGTCACAGATGATGTCATGTGGTTTTCATTCAGGCCTCCCTCAGGGAGTGACGTATTCCAGAACATCCCATACTTGGCTTGTTTCCAGGGTTATTGTGCCATCATTCCCAAAGTTCTCACTTTTATGGAGGTGCTATGAAATTGCTTTAAACTCTGATATCCTTTGGAGTTTGATAATACTCTCCAAAGATGGCATTTATGAAAGTGCTGTGGATTTGGTAACAGTGTGAACAAACACCTGCCTGGGAATAAAGGATTCCTGGTCCTCAGCTCAGTGATACCTTTCATTAATCCTGCACTGGGAAATGAAATTGTGTTCCTGTGAACAGACAGAGCTTGTCTGGAGTGTTTAGAGTTGCAGTGGATAAGCACTTCTTCATTATGAAACCCAAATTGCTTCTACAACTTCTCACTTGCCTTTTTTTTTTTTTCTTTATATATTTTTTTTTCTTTTCAAACTGAGAAGTGTTCAGAGAGATGCAGTTCAGTGTCTCCCAGGAAGGCCCTGGAGTTGAGAGTTAAGCTTCTGCTGTAGTGGAAGCTGCTGGAGAAGAGGTTTTTCTGTGGAGGGATTGGATATTTTAATGGAAATCTCTGGCCTGGCTTCCTGAAGAGATGGTTTTTAATTCTCTGTGCAACGAAGGGGGAATGAGCTGCATGGCACTTCTGTGTGTGTGGGAAGACAGGTTCTTTTTCCAGAGTTTTCGTGACTTTGCTGTTGAAAATCAAATAGATTATGGCTTGGTTTGGTTCATCACTAAGGGGCAAAGGTGGTATTTTAACCACGTTTTGGGACTATTTAAACAGCTTAGTGTAAGTGTGAATGCATACAAACATCCCCAGAGGGGACAACTCAGCTTTAGCACTGGAAATTCGAATTCTGGTTGCAAAATAACGCTGAGTTACGTTGCCCTCCTGCTTCATTTATGAAAACATGAAAGTTCTGCAGTGGGAAACAGGAGTTGCTTGCGGGTTGTCAGGAGTTCAGTGCAGTTGTAGCGTCAGGTGGTCTTCGAAGCACGTTCGCCGTGCCCTGGGTGTTGTGGTTGGTGTGTTGGTGTTTTATTGCTTTATTGGAAGCTCTGTTTTCCAGGAATAGTCTGTCCTCTTCCTGCTTGGCTCAGGGAAGGGGCTGAGCTTGGCAGGTGTGTCGATGCCACCTTCAAACACCACTTCCCTTGAACTCCCTAAAACACTTGTAGCACATCCCATGGACTTCTTTTAGCACATCCCAGTTTTTTTGGGATGTGCCCTGCTGAAAAATGGTAATGAGCCTGGGTGTTGATTTTTTTTGTCCCAATATAAAGTTGACGTGCACTTGTTCTGCTGAGAAGTGCCTTTCCTGTGGGATGAGAAAGAAATGAGTTATTAAATGTGGAGCAGAAACCACTTAAGGTTAAAAAAAAAAAGGGGGCTAGAAAATTACAGTTAAGCCAAAAAAAGAGCTTTAGAGAGTTGGATTGCTGCTGCTGCTGCTGCTGCTGCTTTTAAAGGATTAGGAAAATATGACTTTGTTCACTGGGAGATCTCAGCAGCTGGCAGCATGAAAAAGAGCAAACTTTGTAGGTTGTCTTTTGAGTTGGGGTGACCACTTTTATTTTCATTTTTCTGATGGACAAGCCGTGGAGCAGAGCAGCTGTTTGTGGCTGCTGGTCTCAAGGCCAGATCAGTGGTAGCAGAATATTCAGATTGTTCCTGAACAGCACAATTCCACTGATGCAGCAAGATGGAAAATAACATAAATTAGCAGTCAGAACTCTTAAGAACAATATTAACTTTTTAATTCCTTTCTGAAATGCAAAGGGTTGTAACAGTAGGTTTCCCTAAGTGGTTTGGCAGACGGAATAGTTTAGTTTCTGGCACTGCAAACCTATTTCCATCCTATTTTGGTGGCTTTCCTATCTCATTTGTGAATTGCTGTAATGCTTCAGCAAAGTGTGTTTATTTGTTAGCTTTAAAATACTAGGGCAGGCCTGTGATGTCAGAGCAGTGCTTGGCAATAGCTCTTACCCAGGGACTGACAGTGCTGCTTCCAATAACTGGAGCAGTGTGGATTGATCCTAGCTGATGATCATGAGGAACAGCTTCATTTGCAATTGGAACTACCTGCAGAACAGCTCCTATCTAATGGCTCAAAGTCTAGAGCTGGTTTTTCCAGACTTCATGGGAATGCAGTTACTAAACCGTCTCTTTTAATCCTCTTGATTAGGCCTGAAATTGGAAAAAAAAATTTTTTAAAAATTACTAAATTTGCAGAAATCTTAGATAAGTTTTAAAACTTAGCAGAGTGGCTATTTTGTACATCCAAACTACGCTGTGGCAGGATTGATAAAGGTGGATTTTTTTGCATGTGGCACACAGGAGGGATGCTCACTGACACACGCAAACGTGGGCCTGAGAGGGGTTTCTTTTTAAAAACCACAGAGAATCTGAAATCAGAAATATTTGTAACTACATCTGTGATGTCTGGCACAGCTGAAAATCAATTCCTACCTCTCCTGCAGGTATTAAAAAATACGTTGTCGGCCTAATTATCAAGACCTCATCAGACCCAACGTGTGTAGAAGTAAGTGGTGACTCCTTCAGAGGGGAGGACGAGGGAGGGGAGCTTTGGGCATAACCTGACCGGTCTCTTCTCTCCCTCCAGAAAGAGAAAGTGTACATTGGGAAACTGAATATGATTCTCGTTCAGGTGAGCTGGGATTTTGGTAGTTTTGAACCTTGCCGTGAAGTGTCTCTGCCTTTGCCACGTTGTGTCTCACCTCGGGCTGCTCCGCTTTGCAGATCTTGAAACAGGAGTGGCCCAAGCACTGGCCCACCTTCATAAGTGACATCGTGGGGGCCAGCAGGACCAGTGAGAGCCTCTGTCAGAACAACATGGTCATCCTCAAACTCCTGAGCGAGGAGGTGTTCGATTTTTCCAGCGGCCAGATCACTCAAGTGAAAGCCAAGCATTTGAAAGACAGGCAAGTAGATACATTTCAGCTTCATTAACGGGGTAAATTCTGGGCTTGCTGCTGTTTAGTTGCTCTCCCTGCAGATGTCTCATGCCATTTCTGAGAGCCAGTGGGTTTCTGATTTTTTTTAAGAGCAAGGATACCTAACTATTGTACATCCAGGGATCTCTGCCTTGTTGCCGGTAGCATCTGCTGACTGATGGTTCCTGCCCTTTTAACAGATTGTATTCCCTAAGCCAGAAGTTGCAGGCACAGGATTCCAGCTGCTTCAAACTATGCATTATTTCCAGGTGGCTTGTGAATGCAAGACCTGTTTTGTGTGCGTAGATATTTCTATTTATGAAGGTGGAAATGCTTAATCTTTAATTTATTTTGTTTTACAGCATGTGCAATGAATTCTCGCAGATATTTCAGCTGTGTCAGTTTGTGATGGTAAGTCACAGTTCTTTACTGATGTTTTTAAGAACTCTCTCCTGCCTAACCAAGTGTCACAATGTCATAAACACTTCTTGGTCCTTCACAGGAAAACTCCCAAAATGCTCCCTTAGTCCACGCAACTTTGGAAACTTTGCTACGATTTCTGAACTGGATTCCTCTGGGATATATATTTGAGACCAAGTTAATCAGCACACTAATATACAAGGTACTCCTGCAAAAAGAAAAGAAAAGAAAAAATGAAAAGGAGCACTCTTAAAATGCAACCCAACTGCAGCCAAGCTGAGAGGGCAGCACTTCTGTAACGCTCTTTATTGTTCTTTCCTCGGCAGTTCTTAAATGTTCCCATGTTCCGAAACGTGTCTCTGAAGTGCCTCACAGAGATTGCAGGGGTCAGTGTCAGCCAGTACGAGGAGCAGTTTGTGACACTTTTTACCCTGACCATGATGCAGTTAAAACAGGTAATGTCTGTAATGAATCTCCCTTCGACCGTCCCGAAAGCAGTTTGTGAAGAACCTACTCAGACACCCATTAGATCAGATCTCCTGATAGGACGAGGGTTGTTCTTCAGTGGTATTTGTGGCCACGATCAGAAGATGCTGAGTGTATTTTTGTGACTCATTTGCAGCTGTCTTGGTTTGATGAATTAGTTCATTCGGAGCACTTGGGCTTTCTGATGTTGAAAGTAGAGAGAGGCACAACAGAACGTGCTACGTGGTTTTTAAGTCTTAACCCGACCCAACTTCTGCAAGTTGCTGTTTAATTTTTGGAACAGAGAGAAACATCTATCATACAAAACCACACATGAAATTGTATTTAATTTGATAATTCCCCTCTGAGCAGTTCAGATTCAGGTACAAGAATCTGTAACTTTCCTTATTGTATTTGCATCATAAGTAGACAGTTAAAGGGTTTTTTTGACAGTTTTTACCTCTCTTTGCAATACTGGTCCATCTTTAGGGTTTGCTGATACACAGTAGTTCTTCTGTATAAAAAAACAAATTCCTGACTGTGCCTCCATCCCTTTTAATTAGATGCTTCCTTTAAATACCAATATCCGACTTGCATACTCGAATGGCAAAGATGATGAACAGAACTTCATCCAGAACCTCAGTTTGTTCCTCTGCACGTTCCTCAAGGAGCACGGGCTGCTGATAGAAAAAAGATTAAATCTGAGGGAAACACTAATGGAGGTGAGTTCCTTGCTTTAGCCAGTTCAGAAATGTAAGCAAGTGTGTTTTCATACTCTACAATGTAGTTTTTAAATCATTATACTCAGCCCTAACTCTTAATGAATTTGGTTGCAAATATCCAATTGTAGCTCATTTAGAACTCAGGAGTATCACTTTTTTAGTTTAAAGGAACAGCTGTCAGCAGTTCCCAGAGAATTCTTGAATTGGCAGGTAGCAAGTGTTTAAAATAAAGGGGGAATTCTTCTTTATAACAGATGTTTATAAAGCTTGATTCTGAACAACTTGAGTCTCGTTTAGGATGTTGAAATGGCTGCAGATTTAACTTGATACACTCTGGTATAACAGAACCTGGTACAGGCCTTTCAAAAGAAAAGCTCTGTCATTCCAAGCTGTGCATTCCTGCTCTTGGGATGCAGCAGATCTCCTCAAGTTGTTCCACAGATTCGTGGGATCTCTGTGGACTCTTGAAGGAAGCTCCATCAGTTATTTCCAGTGAAATCACCAAGAGGGATTGATGTGTGTAAGATGAATGTACGGCTGTTTGAAATCCCTCTCGTGATGCTGTAGATGGAGATGCTCGATCAGATCTTTACCTTGGAGAACACTGCAAGTTGTTCCAGTACCTCAGCTGCGAAAATGTCTGCAGGTTTTATCACCAGGGAACTGAAAAATAAGCTTAGGCCAAAAAATGTTTATCTATGTAGCTCTAATTTCTATAGTTGATGTCTCAGCTTGTCAGAATTGCATCAGTGGCTTTCCCTCCTCAGCCTGCTCTGGTTGTTCTGTCTGTAAAGAAGTTGAAAATGTCCTGGTGGATCACTTGTATGGGAAGCAAAGGAGCAGAATTCCTGGGGAAAAGGACCCAGAACAAAGCAGCAGTAATAGTCCTGAGAACAGCAATCACTGGCACCAGCTGTTGAGGCCTTTGAGGCTCTGGAAATGCCCTGCAGGAGCTCCAGAGGCCACGGGTTTGATAATTTACAAACAGGCTGGTTTGGTGATGGCATTTCTTAAGGATGTCTTTAGGCTACTTCAGATCTGAGAGTTCAGACACACTTTGAAAAATAACAATAATTGACAGAACTCCTTGTTTGTGAGTTGCTCTGCCAGTCACAACTCTGACTTGACAGTGATGTCACTGCAGTGCTACTGCCTCTTCTTCCAAACTCTTGGCATTTTATCAGGATTTATCAGGGATAACTGAACTTAAAACAACTGTGCATCTATAATCTGTAACGGGCTGTCCACGCTTTTCCAGGCTCTTCATTACATGTTGTTGGTATCAGAAGTTGAAGAAACGGAAATTTTCAAGATCTGTCTCGAATATTGGAACCATTTGGCTGCTGAGCTCTACAGGGAAAGTCCCTTCTCAACATCTGCTTCTCCACTGCTTTCGGGGAGCCAACACTTCGATGTTCCTCCCAGGAGGCAGCTTTACCTGCCTGTTCTGTCCAAGGTAACCCAGGCTTAAGGAAAGATCTGCAAAGATCCAGATAATAAAGATTTTGCTTCTTGCAAGGAGTGACTGAAGAAAACTCCCCTTTCTTTGAGTAGTTGGTAGCTGATTCAACTCTTACTTCTGTCATCCCCTGCAATTAGGAAAATACTTGAGGTGACACCGGTGTATAACAAGGGTAAAAACCGTGTTTCAGCTTTTTTAAGATAAGAGATGTGAGATAAGATATGAGACCTAATTTAAAAAGAAATCAGTGTTAAATGGTTTCTTTTCACAGAAAGGCTGGAGTGTCACAGTTGGGAGTAAAAACCTTTGTGCTTGGGAGAAGTGATCTTTGAAAGACTCCTACTATGACATAGGCATTTTGAATCTGAAAAGTTTATCTGCTTTTATCTTCTATCTACTTATCTATAAGCGTGGCTGGGAGCCTGTGGGAACTGTGGGAGTGCTGTGGTGTTCCAGCAGGTTCCATTGTCTCTCCCCCAGGTGCGGTTGCTCATGGTGAGCCGCATGGCCAAGCCTGAGGAGGTCCTGGTTGTGGAGAACGATCAAGGGGAGGTGGTTCGGGAATTCATGAAGGACACAGACTCCATAAACTTGTATAAAAACATGAGAGAGACACTGGGTGAGTGGCCTGGCTGGAAGAAATATGTTTTTATCAAATGCAGATGGGAACACTGAGGGTTTAATAACAGGTTTTGGCACTGGGAGTGTGTGTGGGAAAGCTGTGGGATGCCAAGTGTGTGTGGGGATTATTTTTATCCTCACCCTTGTCCTTTTGGTGCAGGTACAGCCAGTGTAAGGTTAATTGTTGTAATTATTCTAATTGTCCACGTTTTTATATAGAACGTGGTAAAACTTTAGTGCTACTGTATAAATATTTATTTGATTTATTGGAATAAGACAATTACTGTATGTCCTGAGCCTTGGTTGTATTTCCAGGTACAGGATTATTTATATGAAAATGCAGGTTTGGTTCATATTGCTTTTAGTGTATTATCTTGTAGGATTCACTTAAAAAAAAAGGGAGAATGTGGTTGCAGCTGTTTCCTGTGGTCCAGTAAAAATCTATTTCTGAACCTGGCCTTAAATTGCTCTTGACTTGCTGGGATTTAGGATTGTATGTTGGAGACGGTAATCCTATTAGGGGCTGATGCAAATGTCTGAGTTGTGGTACCTGAATCTTCCACCTGGGCCTGTTCAGGAGCAGCAGCTCCAATTATTGCACCAGCAGACTTGGGAACACTGAAAGAAAGAGGCAGAGAGACTGTTCAGTGTCCCCCACAGGCAGCCAGTCCCACATTCCCTCCAGACCATCAGTTCAGATGCCTTTGGGTCATAATTGAACTGGGCAGCTTTACTGATTGCACTGGTGTGGGAGACGTTCATTGGTTTGGACTTCCCACATTGTTCTGAGGGATCTCAGCAAAACATCACATGCAGGCAGACCCAATAAAATTTACTGTCTGTCTTTAAAGCAGAGTTTCAACAAATTTGTGTTTAAAGCATCTCATTTTGTGCTGAGTTCAGCAGAGGAGCACTGCAATTGCCTGATAGTTTCAGTGTATTTTTATTTCACTGCTTATGGAGTTGCTGCTTTAAAATGTGCCTGTTCCACGTGTCGATGCCTTTCAGTTTACCTGACACACCTGGACTATGCAGACACAGAGCGAATTATGACTGAGAAACTCCACAATCAGGTGAATGGGACGGAGTGGTCGTGGAAGAACCTGAACACCCTGTGCTGGGCCATCGGCTCCATCAGCGGCGCGATGCACGAGGAGGACGAGAAGAGATTCCTCGTGACAGTAATTAAGGTATCCCAGGGCAGAACCATCAGCTCTGCTCAGACTTCACAGTTCAGGCACAAGTGTGGAGAAAGGCTGCTCTGTGTCCTTTTAGAAAGCTGCCTTGTAAATGCAGGGGGATGAGAGTAAATGAGTGGGAGATGTTGGGTCCTGAACGTGGGGCTGGTAAAGGTGTTAGCCATGACCAGTGCATTGATCCAATCAACCTCCTCCTGGGGGAAAGTTCAGTTCATGGTGAGGTGTCTTTCTTTGGGGATGCAGAAGAGCTGGAAAGGAGTTGCTGATGAAATAACAGGGGAGTGGCACAATAACCCATTATTTGAACTAGCCTAGCACCGTGCTGCTTTGCTATTTTCTTTAATAAATTTCTTCATTAATAAAACTCAGATTCTCATAAATATGTGCATAATATTTTTACAAGAGTAATGGACCTTTAGCAGGTCATCTGAATTCACGCAGGAGATTCAGTTTAATTTCTTTCATTTGATGTGAAGTGTGTATTTCATTGATCTCAACCACTCAGACAGTCTTAGGGACTGTGAGGCTTGTGGAAGTGCCCCCTGAGGGAATCTTTAGTTATATGTAACATGGAGATTCTGTAGTTTAAAATACAGTGATCTGAAATTATTTCATCACCCCAATCTTAACCCACGTGCTTGTTTTTTTTTTATTTCTTAATTTGGGTTTTGAACTCTATTATGGCAACCACTTTAATGTAGCTCCTTATAGGATTTTATACTTTTTATTTAAACTGGACAAACTGGAGGAGGAAACTAAGAATGTGTTGTGTTGCAGGATCTCCTGGGACTGTGTGAACAAAAGCGAGGCAAGGACAATAAAGCCATTATTGCATCAAATATAATGTATATAGTAGGTCAATACCCTCGGTTTTTGAGAGCTCACTGGAAATTCTTGAAGACAGTAGTCAACAAGCTGTTTGAATTTATGCATGGTAATTATCTGGGGTTTTTTTTCCTCATTTGTTGTTTTAATTATTAAAAAAAAAGATGCCTATACATAGACATGTACAGGGGGAAAATCCAAAGCAGTGACTGCCTTGCTTTGCTTTAGAAACCCACGATGGTGTCCAGGACATGGCTTGTGACACCTTCATCAAAATCGCCCAGAAGTGCCGCCGGCATTTTGTGCAGGTGCAGGTGGGAGAGGTGATGCCGTTTATCGACGAAATCTTGAACAACATCAACACAATCATCTGTGACCTTCAGCCACAGCAGGTGTGTTTGGTTCAGTGGTGTGGGTGATTCCTAAAGACTCATGGGAAGGTACTTCCTGGGGAAAGGCGGGGGTTTTTCAAGGGGTTGGTTATATTCCTTAGGTTTTTGTTAGGGACAGTGTCAGCAGACAAATGGCACAATCAGGTTGTTTATGTCTGGCTATGGCTGTTTTTTCCTCCCTCCTTTGTAACCCCCCTGCCTGCTGTGCCGCTGCTCCCCCAGGTGCACACGTTTTACGAAGCGGTCGGGTACATGATCGGGGCACAGACGGACCAGACGCTGCAGGAGCACCTGATAGAAAAGTACATGTTGCTGCCCAACCAGGTGTGGGACAGCATCATCCAGCAGGCAACAAAGGTGAGCTCCCAAACTCTAAATGTCTGCTGTGCTCAGGTAAAAAGCTGCTAAATGTTTATTGGTCATGTGCTGTCACATGAAGTGCCCAGAGCTGGGGTGGACGTCGTGACACAATGGCTGAAAACAGTCCTTGACATGACAAGGAAAGTGTTGCTTTGAGAGAGGAGACTTAAGTGACAAAATATTGGTTTAAATCTGATTTAAAGCACAATTTTCTCTTACTTACAGAGTAGATTTTTTTTTTCAGTAGTTTTTCTTTTTTTCAGTAGATTTTTAAAGGCCTCCCCTTCACCTGGCTCAGTGGGTTTTCTTTTTGGATAACAGAGAAGTTACAATGCTCAAAGCACCGTAAAGCACATCTTTATTTCTTACTTTTACATTCCATTTCTTTCAGTCTTTCAAAACGCTTCCCACATTAAAGAACTGCAGTCTTGACACTGCACAAGAGACAATCCATTTGCAGTTAATCTAATTAAGGGCCTGAAACTTCAGTGAGCTCGAGTTACTTTTCCGACTCTGACTTCCCTCCTAAAAAAACCATTTCCACTGCATTTCCTTGGGACCACTTCTGTTTTCACCTTCTTCATCTCCTGAGGTTTTTTTTTTCCCTTTCTGTAACTAGAGTAAATGCTTGTACCACTGCAGCAAAAATCCTTCTGCAGACGAGCAGAATGAAATAATTTTGAGGTTTATCCTGACTCTGTGTGTGTGTGTGTGTGTGTGTATATATATTTATATGAAACCCATGAAAGCAGTGATGTGTTCTTTAAGGCAGTGTATAAGATAAATTGCTTCAACTTAAAGCTCTCATATTGAAAGCCACAGGGCGGTTGTATTCACTAACAAAGATGAACTCTTTTAATTTTTTTCAACCAGAATGTCGATATCCTGAAGGATCCTGAAACAGTCAAGCAGCTTGGTAGCATCCTGAAAACCAACGTAAGAGCGTGCAAAGCAGTCGGCCACCCCTTTGTGATTCAGCTTGGAAGAATTTATTTAGATATGCTGAATGTGTACAAGTGCCTAAGTGAAAATATTTCTGCAGCTATTCAGGCTAATGGTAAGAAATTCCATGTTATTCCTGAAAATGGGGGTAAAGTACATCCCAGTTAGGTTATTGACGCTGATTTTACTGTTTGGGAGAGTGGAGAAGGATTGAAAGTGCTTGCTCAAGTCTCTTTGTTAAGCAGTTGTATTGAAATAAAGAACTCCCAGTTTTAGAAGGAGGAGGAAACATCTCTGAATGAGGAGGTTTAAGGAAGATTCAGAGCAATGGAGGTGCTTGCTTAGAATTAATGGGCATCTTGCTGAGACCAAGTAATGCGTGTTCTTGTAGCTGACTCTGATTTGGAGTGTTAAAAGCCTCTCTGTAAATAGAATCTCAGTCATTTCCTCAGAAGCTGTTGGCAGGTTTTGTACCAGACTCTGCTGCTCCAGAGCTGTGCTGCAGAATTGTAAGTGAAGAGGCCTCAAAATTCAGGATAAACCAGGCTTTCAGTCACAGAGGAGGAATTATCAATTACCTCACAACGCTATTTTTGCCAGATAAATAAGGGCCTGTGGTGTCTCAGCAGAAGGTGCTGCTGTGGTGCTTCATTACAAGATGAAATGAGTCAGTTGGTGAGTTGTGTGTTCTGAGCAGTTTTCAGGCCAGTGGAGATGATGATACCTGGAAATGGGAATGTCAGATGGAACGTGGGAACGGAGCAGCCCGTTTACCTTGAAGGAGCTTCTCAGAATTCGGAATAAAAGTGGCTGAGAAATCAATACCTTTTCATTCAGCAGCTCTAATGGCCAGGATTTGTCCTTGTCAGGCAGAGTGAATTTGAGGAAGCAGTTACTGGGGCTGGATGTTCTCCTTGGCCAGCAACAGCTGGGACTGCAGTTACCTCAGAGCATGTTTTTAACAACTGGTGAAGATTAAAGACAAAGGAAGCCTTTTTTTAATAGCGTTTGTAATTTGGATATAAAATCAATCATTCTCAGTTTTGTTCATGTTATTGTTTTACACCTCACACAATTAACTGAAGCTTTAACATTTTCCAGGTGAAATGGTAACAAAGCAGCCCTTGATTAGAAGTATGAGGACTGTAAAAAGGGAAACTCTCAAACTGATTTCTGGCTGGGTGAGCAGGTCCAGTGATCCACAGATGGTAAGTAGATGCATTTTGTACAAACAACTCCTAAGGCAGAATTGGGAGGAACTCTGGTTCTGTTGACTGAACCAGGTGGTCACAGGAGACCTTGCCTCAGGAGGTCTGTGAAATAGAGAGGATTGGTAAGCTTAGGTGTGTTTGAGATACTTCAGTTTTTAGTGATCTTGGAGGGAATGAAGGAGGTTTAAGAGCCCGGTGGGAGCTGTGCTGGTTGGACACAGAGGATGGGAACGGATTTCAACTTCCCTGTTTAGTTCCAGGCAACGCTTTCCCTTGGGAACTGCACTGCATGACCACGCTTTCCTCTTCCAATCAGGTAGCTGAAAACTTTGTTCCTCCGTTGTTGGACGCAGTTCTCATCGACTACCAGCGCAACGTGCCCGCGGCGCGGGAGCCCGAGGTGCTCAGCACCATGGCCATCATCGTCAACAAGCTGGGGGGGCACATCACCGCTGAAATACCTCAGATCTTCGATGCTGTCTTTGAGTGCACACTAAACATGATCAACAAGGTATTTACCGGGGGGGACATCTCTCTATGGGAATAGAATTCCCATACTCGGTGTTTTGAGAATCATCTCCCTGGTTTTTTGCCAGTCACAGAGTGGATTTGATGAAATGTCTGCTCAAAGATCTTAGGATGGAACTTCAGGAGATTTGACTTTTCTCTCCCCTTCTCTTTCTAGGACTTTGAAGAATATCCTGAACATAGAACAAACTTCTTCTTGCTACTGCAGGCTGTAAATTCTCACTGCTTCCCAGCCTTCCTGGCCATTCCACCTGCACAGTTCAAACTTGTTCTGGATTCTATCATTTGGGCTTTCAAACATACCATGAGAAACGTTGCAGATACAGGTAAATTGCAGTGTTTGATGCAGATCAGGTATTTTCTGCTAGAATGCTGTTTTCTTTAGTGCAGCTCGGCATATCAGTCGTTATTTGCACTAGAGGAATATTCCTGTGCCTCAGCTCCGAGGTGCCAGCCAGGTATCCAGGAATGGGCTGAGATACTTGGTTGCTGTTTGATTCCTGCAGCTGGAAGGGAGCACTGTTACAGTTTCTGCTTGCACTCTTCTGAAATGGCTGAGTGAATGCCCCTGCTCACACTGGTGC
The DNA here is from genome assembly GCF_003031625.1 of Empidonax traillii. Classification (NCBI taxonomy): domain Eukaryota; kingdom Metazoa; phylum Chordata; class Aves; order Passeriformes; family Tyrannidae; genus Empidonax; species Empidonax traillii. The sequence goes on from NW_020956047.1 coordinate 257,045, forward strand.
TACAAAAAACCTGTGAAAACACTGATTTTTTTAAGTCATTTGCCTTGTATCAGTGTGTGTAAGGAATGGGGAGAAGATGCTGTCGTGTTTCACCTGAGAAAGTGATTTAAGTTTCCACGTAAATCTGAACATTAAAACACTTTCCCTTGTTTAATTAGCAAGCACTGGGTGGAGGGTTTCCCTCAGTAGGTGCTGTGATTTGCCCTCTTTGCTGATGGTGTGCTAATGCAGCTGCAGGGCTGGGCCCTGTCAGGCCAGCAGTGCCCTCTGGTGCCTGCCAGAGCCCTCACAAGCCATGCTGGGTTTTTTGGGGCCAACCAGAATTCCTTGGCACGTTTCTGTCGTTTTGGAAAAGGCCAAAACCTTACAGTTTTTGTGTTTTTTTCCAGGACTTCAGATCCTTTACACTCTCCTCCAGAACGTTGCCCAGGAGGAGACGGCCGCCCAGAGCTTCTACCAGACGTATTTCTGCGACATCCTCCAGCACATCTTCTCCGTGGTGACAGACACCTCGCACACTGCAGGTAGGAACGTGCCGGTGGGGGAGGCAGGGGATGGAAACCATCCCTCATTCCCATTGGGAATTCATCCCTGCCCGTCTGACCCTCTGATCCCCGCAGGTCTGACGATGCACGCGTCGATCCTGGCCTACATGTTCAACCTGGTGGAAGAGGGGAAGATCAGTACTCCCTTGAACCCCGGGAATCCGGTGAACAACCAGATGTTTATCCAGGAGTACGTGGCCAATCTCCTCAAGTCTGCATTTCCTCACCTGCAAGAGTAAGTGTGCCACGATTCCTCGGTGCTTCCAGGTGGGCTCTTGCGCCTCGGGATGTTTAACGGGTGTGTTTGTGTCAGTGCCCAGGTGAAGCTGTTCGTGACGGGACTGTTCAGTTTAAACCAGGATATTCCTGCCTTCAAGGAACACCTAAGGGATTTCCTGGTCCAAATCAAGGTATGTTGGGCGTGCTTTTTGCCAATATTAAAACCAGTTTTTCGGCAGGATATTGTTGGGAAGCGCTTGGACGGTTTGTTCATTCAGTTTTTGCCTGGGAGACGCAAATTTCCTTGCAGCTTCTTAAAATGCACCGAGAACTCTGTCCAATGGTTTGTGGTGTTCCATGGAATCTGTTCCAGTGGGATTTAATTTTATAAATTGGGCTTAAATATCATCACTTGTATTTTGTGCTGCACACACACAATTCCTGTGTCTAAGACAACTGCAGAACTTACTCTAATGGGTTATAAATTGATTTTTAACCAGATTTTGTTTCAGTTCTGCTTGGAACTGGGACCAGTTTTGAAATTTGCTGCAGTAATGCTATGCCTTTATTTTTCTGAAGATGCTAGAATTAAAAGATGGTAGAAAAGAGTTTATGAGTTAGTTTTGAGATGGCAATTGTCAGATATTTCCCAATTGTAGTGATTCTGCTGTAAATGTCAGGATTCTGCTCCCAATGCTTGGTAACTGTAGCATCCCCTTCTGTGACACGTGGTGGGAATCCTCAGTTATTTTGCATTGCGTTCTGTTAGTTTTGACTTTAGGAACAGAAAGCCAAGCAAAAACAGTCTGTCAGAGGATGGGAAAATGTTTTCTGTGTCATTCTGGAAGCTCAAAACTCTGCCTAAAGCACTTGACAATAAACTGATGGTTTTTCTGTGAATTACCCAGGAATTTGCAGGTGAAGACACATCAGACTTATTCTTGGAGGAGAGAGAAACAGCCCTTCGACAGGCTCAAGAGGAGAAGCATAAACTTCAGATGTCTGTCCCCGGCATCCTTAATCCACATGAAATTCCTGAGGAGATGTGCGATTAAAAACAAAAATAAAACAAGTTTGGCAGTTTTCTTTCTGTACAGCTACTTTGTTGTGATAGAAGAAAACGGCACTTGGATATTTGTTGACCAAAATGATGCCAATTTGTAAATTAAAATGTCACCTAGTGGCCCTTTTTCTTATGTGTTTTTTGTATAAGAAATTTTCTGTGAAATATCCTTCCATTGTTTAAGCTTTTGTTTGGTCATCTTTATTTAGAGTTGCATGAAGTTGAAAATTAAGGCATTTTCAAAGTAATTACTTCATGCCCATTTTGTGGCTAAGGGGAAAAAATAGGCAAAAAAAACCCCCGTTAACTTGTAAAAGACTATATTGCAAAATAATCCAATTTCCTGTAAGAGTATCGATTTTTTTTTTTTAATTTTTTTTTTTTTTTTTAAAAATTCGGTTTTCTTTCTAGTCTGTCCTGCAGTCTAGGAGAAAAGGTGAAGAGTAAAAGCAGATGGAATTCATTGTTCAGCAGAGGATTCTAGCGCTGCCTTTGTTCCGAGCAGTTGGCAGCTTTTTTGGGAGCGAGTGGTGAGGCTGTAGGCTACGTGTTATTTGCAAGTTGTATGGCGAGTTTGCAGCGAGATCATGTGCATATCATCCCATTGTAAAGCGACTTCGGAAGAGTATGGGAACACAGTACAGTTTAGTTATTTTTACACAGTTCTTTTTGGTTGTTTTTTTTTTTTTTTTGTGTGTGTGTGCTGTCGCTTCGTCGACAACAGCTTTTTGTTTTCCTCAATGAGGAGTGTTGCTCATTTGTGAGCCTTCATTAACTCGAAGTGAAATGGTTAAAATATTTATCCTGTTAGAATAGGCTGCATCTTTTTAACAACTC
>NW_020956047.1:260055-264813 GCF_003031625.1 Empidonax traillii
TCAATGAGGAGTGTTGCTCATTTGTGAGCCTTCATTAACTCGAAGTGAAATGGTTAAAATATTTATCCTGTTAGAATAGGCTGCATCTTTTTAACAACTCATAAAATAAAAAAAAAAAAAAAAAAAAGGAAAAAAAAACCAAACAAAAAAAAAAACTGGCTTTTGAGATGACTTATACTAATTTACATTGTTTACCATGCTGTAGTGCTTAAAGAACACTACTTAAAAGCAAAATAAACTTGGTTTACATTTATTTTTCTTTCTTCGGCTTATTCTTTTATTGGATGAAAACGCTGTGATCATATTTAAGATTTGTATTTGAAGGTGTAGGAGGAGTTCCTTGAGGTTTTAGATAACTTGCTTCTGGCTTGCCTCATCTCAAGGCCTTTGGCTGTGCTTGAAGTGACCGTGAACTAAGTTGGGCTCCGTTTGGAAGTGCAGTAGCTGTTCTGACTTACCTCCATGGATGAATATTCCACGCTCTGTTACTCTGAAATGCCAGGAATGACTGAGGTACTCTTGCTCTTTCTCCCTCTGGACTCTTTGCAGTTTATTTCAAAGAGGCATTGCACTGTATCTTGACTAAGCAGTTAATAATAGTCCGTGTTAATAACACGTGTAGACAAGATCTACAGTTATTTTTGTACCTAAAGTTTTGTAGTTCACTGATTTTCACAGATTTCTGAGCAGTGTGAACACTGAGGTTGTGTACAGTCCTGGCTTCCCCATCTCTGTAATGTCCTGTCTGTTTTCTAACAGTCGATGTTCAAGCTCTCCCAAAGTTTTCCCATCGCTTTGGTGTCCAATCTGCAGATTGTTGCTACGACGCCAAGCGTGGCCGTTCCCCGAGAGCTGTCAAAGGAGGCTGGGCAGGTGTGCAGGTGTTTCCTGGCAGTGTGGGTACCGTGGTTCCCTTTGTGCTGTGTGTTCCTTTGGCAGTAGGAGTGCAGGAGTTAGCAGTGTTCCTGTAGGATTTAGCTGTGACCCGAATGTTGCCATCCCGAGTTTGTGTTGCCCTCGGACGTTGTGTGGAGCTGGCACTTGATCCTTGGAGAGAAAATTCCTCAAACCCTGCATGGCTGGCACTTAAAATACAGCCTACCAAACCTGTTAATAGTTACCAAAACTCCTTTCTTTCTCTCCTTAAAGCTCCTCTTTAAGCTTTTCCATGTCTTCCCCTCGCGTGGAGCTTTTTGTTCTGCCCTGCGAAGGCCACAGCGTCTTCAAATGGGCAGTTAAAAGTGAAATAATGGAAGTATTTCAAGGACACATCTGGGAAGGACATGAAAGGGCTCACGAGTTGCAGCGTTAGAGAATACAGATCATCAGAAACTGTGCAGAGAAATAAAGTTATCAAAAGGGGGGGGGGGGAAATGGAAATCAATCTCACCCACAGCGTGACACCAGAAATACCCGTGAGTCAGAGGGCTGAGCACTGAGCGGGCTCTGGTGTGTGGTGGCATCAACAGTGGGTTCAAATACATCTTGGAACAAAACCCCACAGGTGTGAAGTGACACAAGTTCCTTCCCTGAAGGCTGAAGTTGGTCTGGGGCTCACGGTCGGGTTGTCCACTGAAGAACTGAATGTGACCTAAACTCTCTACAAACCCAAAATGTATTTTTTATGTTGATTCAGAGAAGAATTGTTGCGTTATTTTGATACTTTTATGGATTATCTGAGTAACAACATTATGATCTTAGGTTTTGCTTCCCTTTTAGATCTAAAAAATTTAACTGTGGTCTTGTCTTGTTCTCTTAAGAAAATTGGTGCCTTTCCCTGATCTCTGCAGCTGCTCTAAAAATGCAGCTTATGCAAAGTTCTGGATACCATGAAAGATTTGACTTGTGTGTGTGCATATTTCTAGTGCAGTTATCCTGAATGTGGAAAAAAAAAAAATAATTACAATGTACATCTAAGGAAGTTCTAGTTCTAATGCACACTCTGTAAATCGAAATATATGGAGAAAAAAAAAGCATGAACCATCATATAAACATCTACATAACTTGTAATTATATGTAAACCAATGTTTTGTGCATATTTCTATACAGATTTTACAAAAACCAGTTCTGTGTACTCCAGGTACATTGATAAATACGAATATTTGGGGGTGTTTTCTGTGTTTACATGAATGGATTGTCAGCTGATGGAGACACCCCAGGTACTTGTTTCAGGCTGCCATGATGTGTTTGCTACTGTAACTGAAGCAGATTTTCTTCCAAAGCATTTTAGGTTAGTTGGTTTTTGGTTTTTCTTTTTTTTTAAACTAGAATAATTTGGTGTGTGTTGATCTGATTGGTTTAAGTGAACTATTTTCCAATAAAGCTAATATTTATGCAAAAAACAACAAAAAGCTTTAGAAACGCTCATCTCTCCAGGAAGCTTTAGTTACTTCTGAGAGTTCTTGGCACTGGAAAGCAAGAAAATTTTGAGCCTAAGGGGGGGTAAAAACCAGGAAAAGATGCTGAAAATGATGGATGAAGAAGTTGCCTGAGGTGATGGACTCACCTTGGTGCTGATGAGGGGCCAGACTGTCCCCCAGTCCATTCAGCACTGTAAATGATTATTGCTGATCCAGACTCCTGGGGTGCTGTTGGGATTTGCTGGAATGTCTGCCTAAACTTACTCCTTTTCTCTCCACTCAGTGGGTTTGTCTCCCAACTGACGTGCTCTTTAAAAACCCTTCTGGTGCCAAAAATGAGGCAAAGAATGTGCCCCTCCCTTCAGCTGCCCATCAGGAAGGCCCCTCTGCACTTGGGTTGTTGAGACTGAACTTACTTTAGGACTTGCAGTCTCAGGAGATCCTTCCTTGTCCAATCCTGCTGATTTAGGCTCAGCAGGATTCCCTTGGGAGAAGGCCTGGCCGTTCCAGCAGAGGATTCACAGTGCACCTGAACTACCCAAAGCACATGAAATCCCGGATTTCAGATGGACAAACCTGCCCCCTGTGCTGCTGGTGGTGTGTGTTTCTCACTCCCTGTTTGTGCTGTCAGTGGGAACAATCAGAGATGGGATCGAGGAGGAATATTTGGGAAGTTAAAGAGTATTAATAAAAAACAACACACTCAGATTTTTCACTTTTATTTGTGAGTTAAAAGCTGAACAACACTTTTTCCTAGAAGATACACTGGCAAGTCTCTCTTCCAGGTGCCCCATCAAGGTGTATCAAGGGGGGTCTGGGGTTTTTGTGTTGTGAACACATTTTAAATCTTAATTATTTTTTTTTTTAATAGTGGCTCAGCTTTTTTCTGAGTCTTGAATTTTATAGACTTACATGGTCCAGATGTCCAAGAGAAGCTGCCTGAACTCTCTGGTAAGGTGGTTCAGTTGCTGGTGGCACTCTCATGCTCAGAAATGCCTTTTCTGTACTTCCATGACACATTTTTTGCCTAATGCAGCCAAATTCTGACTATATTCTCTACTAGTTGGGGTAAATCAAACTAATTGAATTTGGCTTCTCGGGGTCTAGTTAAATGAGAACCTTGTTAAAAAGTTGAAAATGCTAAGAGAGCCATGGAAGTCAAGTGCTGAAACTTTAAAGGTTGGTTAACTTTGTTCTTTTGCTTTCAGTGATTTCCAGCACTGTTCCAGCCTCGAGCTTACAGATATAAGTGATATAAGATGCACTCCCATCTTTATGCTAAAGAAAAACAGGACTGTTAGTTCAGTGTTGGGACAGGAATTTTGGAAAGTGTATGTTCTCAAACTCTTAATCCACTCCTAAATTTGGATTAAGAATTTTATTTTGCCCCTGTCTTTCATTTGTGTGAGTGACTCCTCTGGAGCAGTGCTGGCACTTTACCAGAGCAAATATTTCCAGATGAGGAGCTTCACAGTGAAGGGAAGGGAAGAGGCCTCCTGGGGATAAAACAACCTTGCTGGAATGGCACAGGGAGAAAAGAAAGGTCAGGAGAAAGCAAAGCACAGGAGGCTGATGATAAGGCAGTTACAGTTCTTCTGCAATTTAATCTCAGGTTAAAATCTCTAGTTTGAAAAAAAAAAAATAATGGTGTGCAGTAAAAGGAATTTGGAGTATTCCCTTCTGCACAAAAGCAGGAGTGACTCAAGGTCAGCCACCACGCTCCAGAAGGCCCCTTCCTTCTGCTGACTCTGGTGCTTACCTGGTGGTGCTGCTGGCAAAAGATCCAAGAGCTGAGTTGTCAGGAAAACAATATTTGAGGTGTTTCTGGCAGTTCACTTTGATTCTGTTGTTAAAGTTACTGCAGGGCCTGTAGGAGGAAGAAAAAGCAGAAAGTCAATTCGAATCAGATTATGCAGGTTGTAGAATGAGGTTTTCTACGATAACAAATAATCTGGACACATAAAAGGTAAGGCAGCACAACACCTACTAAAACTAACATACATGCACAACACAAACCCCTCTGATCCACCTTCTGATGGATCTCAAGCTTTGGAATTGCTGTAGAACAGAAAGGTGGTCACTACCTTAATTCAGGCATGAGCAGAACATGGCAATTGTAATATTCTGGACTGCTCTTTTATTTTTTTCATTATAGGAGTTTTCAGGCTTTCTGGAAGAGATCCCACAACCGAAAGGGCCTTACAGGCTCTGGTATATCTGTAATTTTAATGACTAAACTGGTTAGTTATTAACCAAATCTCCATAATAATAATAACCATTTATATAACTAATTAGTTTAATAACTAACCAGCTAGTGCTGGTTTGATTTCTCCCAGTAGACAATACATTGTTTAGAAAAGACTGACTATAAATTACAACCAATGAGATCAGTAACAAG
>NW_020956048.1:0-2787 GCF_003031625.1 Empidonax traillii
GGACCATGAGAATCTAATGAGCTTTAATAAGACCAAGTGCAGGGTACCGCATATGGGTAGGGGCAATTCCCAGAGTCAATACATAGGTGAAGATGGGGAATGCAGAGACTGAGAGCAATTGAGTCCCTGCTGAGAGGGACTTCGGGGTGCTGGGTAATGAGAAGTTGGACATAAGCCAGAAATGTGCATTTGCAACCCAGGAAGCAATTTGTGCCCTGGGATTCATCAAAAGCAGTGTGGTCAGCAGTCTGAGGGAGGTGATTCTGCCCCTCTACTCTGCTCTGGTGAGACCCTGCGGGAATGCTGCATCCAACTCTGAGGTCCCCATCACAGGCAGGTCATCGACCTCTTGGAGCAAGTCCAGAGGAGGGATAACAAGCTGATAAGAGGGATGGAGCACCTCTGTTGTGAGGAAAGGTTGAGAGAATTAGGTTTCTTCAGCCTGGAAAACAGAAGGCTTTGAGAGAGCTAATTGCAGCTCTCAAGTACCTGAAGGGAACCTACAAGCAAGATCGAGAGAGATTATTTACGAGAGCATGACAGGAGAAGGGGAAATGGCTTTAAACTGAAAAGGAGTAGGTTTTTTTTTAGATATTAGGAAAAAAAATTTTCACTGTGAGGGTGCTGAGACACTGGAAGACGTTGCCCAGAGAAGTAGCGGATGCCACATCCCTGGAAATGTTTAAGACTGGGTCAGATGGGCCCCTGAGCAATCTGGTCTAGTGAAAGGTGTCCCTGCGCATGTAGGAGTGCTGGAAGTACATGATGTTTAAGGTCCCTTCCAACTCAGGCTATGATTTTGTAATTCCATGATTCCTTGTTATCTGTACTTATTGCAACCTGCACAGTAAGTTATCAGAGAGAAACAGTGTCCTCCTCCTCCATCTCACTTTCTTCATTTGCTTTCTGTGTTTCTCCAAGATATTCTCTAAGGTTACCAGTAAATCAAGACAGAAAAAGAGCACCGTATTTTGAATGTCTGGAGAGAGAGGGGGAATTTTCTTCAATTTCTTCGCTAACTCTTCATCTGTCTTCACAGGGAGGAAACATTTTAAAACCTTTCTTTATAGTGTTGAGGTGAGAGGCCTCCCTGAGGCCTCAAATTGTTTTTCATTCTTGTGAAACTATGTGCCTTAGACCTCCCATTAACAAAAATGTCCATCTTTTTGTCCACGAACTGCTAAGGTGTTCTGATAGCTCTTCTAACTAGAAAGCATCCAGCTCTGGATGGTGGTAAAAATCTCACATCAACCACAACCATCTCTATCCCTCAATTAGAACTGAGAGAGAAAACACTAACAGATCATCTTTTTATGGTGACTCTGAAAGACTGATTTTTCATGCCAGAACATCATCTTTATATTTCTATAATATCCACTGACTTCAGAATGCCTCCAGTGTTTAACATTGTTTTATGATTTTAGACTCAGCCTTCATACGTGAACACCTTTGTAGTATAGTCTTCTGATAGGGTCATTCAATTCCAATAAATAGGCATAAATTTATCAATCTTGGGTTTGTTTGGTTCAGTCTATAATATATAGAGAAAAAAAAAAAGAGAATATGTAAGTAGAATACCATTCTTAAGCTGGTAGCTGAAGTGCATTTGGACGATCATAATCCTCTGCAGAAATTCATAAAGTCAGGAAAAGAAAACAAGTTGCTTTGAATTCTGATTATGCTTCTTGATTTGAATTCTGATTATGTCTCTGAGGGTGTGGTCTGTTCTTAGCCTACATTTACTGTGAGAATTAGCTAGGAGAATGATAAGTGGTTAATACATGCAAACAGAAACTCTCAGCTAGAAATGATGAGTGTCTTTTCCTTCAAATGAACAGTGTTCCCAGTTCCCCATGTCCAAGGGGAACAGTGTTCTAGCAGTGGATAGGGGATGGGAATAAGAACTGGAGCAGGAAGCCAACTTCTACCTAAAATGCAAACCAGCAGTGGCTACCTTTTAACAGCATTTCTAAGAGGCAGTGGTTCACTGCTTACAACTCTCCTGTGTCTTCTGGGATCTGCCAACTCACATCTCCAGGACAAGGAGATGGAAGGCTGCCATTTCTGCTGAACTAAGATTTCAATATCAAGGGTGAGGCAGGAGTCCTCTATGGGAGAAAGCAAGGTACTGATGATCATCTGATGGATGTCAGCTGGCAGCTAGCACCAGAGATAACACAGTGGGAACAGCATATCAAATCAACTTTCTTCAAATGGTTTGAGGGAAACAGTATTTTTCTCAAAGTTATGCTAAGCCTCTCTGAAAAGAAAGCAAAGGAATGGTAAGCAGAGGGATTACCTTCTCCAAGCTGTCTCCAAATGTATTTAATTTTCACAACTGGAAATCACAGTTGAAGGCTGTAGTTCTCAGTAGGATTCTTCTGCCAAGGCCCTCTGGAACATCAAATGTCTCCTTAATCTACCAGACAGTGAAGCAAGGGAATTGAATACCTGCTGTATTGGCATATGACTTCTGACTCACACTTCATAATTGCTTCTCTCTCCTGGCAAAGTTTGTTTGAACTATGGGGAAATAGATTGGCCCTGGAAGGGAGGTAGTGTAGTGCAAAACAGTCATGGAAGCAGAATGTCTCTCCACCACCTCATTTGGCTTCAAGGATATGCCACCGGTTCCCAGGCTTGTGAGTGCTGCTGTCAGGAGGCAGAGAGAAGATAAAAGGCATGCACTTGGGTTATGTCCCAGCATGTGCCATCTCTTGTTGTTCTCCAGCTAACCAAACACAGAGAGTTGCAGCTGATGAGTTATCTTGCTCTTTGTGCCCTGCT
>NW_020956048.1:4380-6246 GCF_003031625.1 Empidonax traillii
CATTTCCTAATAAAAAAGTGGCATGTGTTGCATTTCCCATTGCTAGCAGGATTCAGTTTTGGTATTTAATTTCCTTCAGATTATCTTCAAATAGTGTGACTAATAGGTTTTCTGTATTCATGATTCTTTTTAATGTATTTTCTTTCAGATTGGTTTCTGTTGCTGGTTTGAACGTAAGCAGTTTATGGAGCGCTGTTTATCTAACCATGCCTTGTTATTAAGTCACTTTATTAACATGTGCCATGCAACTCAGATGTTCTGATTTAATGGTTAGTGGTTAAACATATGCTCACAGAGCACTGTCATGAGTTAATATCTACAAACAAATATCTCAAATGGATATTGTAAATTAATTTTTGAATTAATGCATTCTATGTGAGCAGAAACAGTCAACTAGATTAAGGTGAAAAATCACTTTTGAAATAACTCTTTGAAATTCAAAACTTGCACTATATCTTTTGGGGGTCTAGAAAAAGCATTGCAAAGCAGGTCAGTAGATGTGGAGGGAAAGGTAGGAGGGGAAGGGAATGACTATATCTGTTGCATCTATTATATACAAGAAAGTAATTTTTTTTAACCAGATGAAGTAAATTCAGAAGCCTAAGCAGAGCATAATTAGCTCCAGAATGTGCAATATTTATGGATATATCTGGTATCTATTCTCAACATGTCTATAAATCAGTGGCTAGTACTTATAAAGGCCTAAATTGTTCAGCACTTTGTAAATACGATGAAACTTGTTCTAAATGTCCTCTAACATGACAAAAATGAGAAACCAAAGGTATTTCATGTACAAAATATTTTTAAAGCACTTGGGAGCAGAACTAGCATTTCTAGTTTTTCTGCTGTGCAGGACTATCTTCTGTAACTTGTTTTACTGAGATGTTCATGAAGGTTGGGAACCACACAAGTGCAAATAGCTGCTTTAAATGAAACACAATGCAATTTTAAGGAAGAATCTGGAGCAGTGGGGGAGAACTGAATGTTATAATAATGGGAAGGCATAAGAAAGCACCATTCTCTTATTTATTCATTGATCAAGAAAAATTTGTCAAGCTGTGAATATTTCAACATGTTCTGTAACCATATGCAAAAGTTAGCACATGAAGGGGAAGTGCTATTATGGACAAATTAGAAACATTTTTCATTATTCTGGTATCACTGGAAGTAAAAGTGTTAGTACAATAAGTTACCTCCGGACCATTTTATTTCCATTAATGGCACAGAAGATATAATTGAAATTTTCATGCAATGCAGGATCTTTAAAAAGAGAGATTTGAGCTTATTTGGAACACTTTTAACTAACTGTTTTAGAAAAAGGAGTTAATATTTGAAAAAAATAAGACTGTGTTTTACTATATGTTTATGAAAATTAATTGTTAGATAATCACAATTTATCAGAAAAACAAACTTCAGTTTTTGTACACAAGCTTCCTATTTGGACGTATTGGTTTTTCAGTTTTGTTTCTGTGCTCAGAAGGAGACATAATGTTTTGTTCTGTCACACACACAAAAAAGCAGCTGGGTATTCCTGTTTGGGGTTTTTCTCATTGAAGCCCAATTTGAAATTCTGTTTATTTTTAACCTACTGTCTACAAATAATGCATAGCCTTATTTTTATGGTTCCATGGTCAGCACAATAGTGACTCACAGAATACTCACTGTGCCTGATGTTGATAAGCAAACAAACAATGTCCAGATTAATAAATGTTTGCAGGGACAAGACGCTTGTATTAAACTTATTTTGCATTTGCAGTACCTATTCCGCAAGACCTGGTCAGGAGAGCGCTTTTTTTTTTTTTTTTTTTTTTTTTTTTTTTTTTTTTTTTTTTTTTTTTTTTTTTTTTTTTTTTTTTTTTTTTTTTT
>NW_020956048.1:6706-117799 GCF_003031625.1 Empidonax traillii
TTTTTTTTTTTTTTTTTTTTTTTTTTTTTTTTTTTTTTTTTTTTTTTTTTAGCAAATAATTCTCTTAATTATCAGGAGGCTTCCTTCTACAGTCAGGGAAAATAAAGCTATAGTAGGAGAGAAGTAATTAAATTTTATCATTGCATAACTGATTGTAAGCTTTCCTAGTAAAAGATCTCCAAGAAAATGGAGGGACAATTATGGTTTCTACGCTTTCTCCATTAGCCTTCTAGTTCATCATGTATTAGATGTTTGTGTATCTGCATTTGTATCTTGCCAAACACAACCAAATGGTCCCAATTTCTGCATTACTATTATACTACTAATAGTAGTATAATCAAAACATTCCAATATTTGCCATAGCTCAGTTTTCCTCCACTGTCAAGCATAAGGTGTAAGGCATGGGAACATTTGTCCACCTGAAGCATGTATCTTCCACACAAATTTCAAAATCAACCCAACTCTGTGACAAATTTGGCAGCTTTATGGATTTTTAGAGGTTGATATCACTCTGTCTCCAAAATTTTGGTAAGTAGTAAAAGGTAATGCTATCTGTGCACATGGTAGATAGAACTTCTCCAGTGAGACTGGCACAGTCTTTCAAAACATTTCTATGACAAATAAACACTTGGAGAACTTGCAAATCTGTGCTTCATGGAAGAGTGATGCCTTCAGTGACACTGGAAAAATCAGTTGTTTTGAAATTGAAAAACAAATCCATATTCCTAAATAAGGAGGTGATGGTAGCCTGGATGAATATTGTCACATTAAATAAACCCAAGAGGATAACTACATGGTTATTTTTTAGCTGGATTTTTTGGGGGGTCTTTGGTTGTTTGTTGGGTTTTTTTGTTTGTTTTGTGATTTGTCCTCAGAGGATTCCAATATTCCTCAAAGCAATATCAATTTGTTTGGATATCTGCACTATCCAGCAAGTCATCATCAGTGACTGATTTATGTTCATTGAGAGTTTGCTTTTAATTCCTCTTCTGAGTTTACTGAGCACAGAGAAGCACACCGAGTTGCAGAAGTATGTCTGCAGTGGCCACTGTGATCCAGCAATAATAAATGTGGCATTTTTTTTGTTCTTTTTCTGGCAACATCACTTACTTTGGTTTTCTCTCATCCAATTAGGGATATGCGGACTAAATAATGTCCTCTGAAAAAAATTTTCCTGACTTAAACTCTTAAAAATTGCCCCATCTCCTACATAATCAGAATTTTGCCAGTTCACTTTCATACGGAGACAGTTTGAGTCTGTTACTTGTTTGAAGCAACTTCAGCTTCCATCTTGCACATTCAAGGTGCCTTTATTGAGCAACTCTGATGTATTTTACAATGTGATATGCTCAGGAGTTGGCAATTAATGAGCTCCACAGGGGGTTCTAATTTAGCTCAGGTGGGAGATGGCAAGTTAAATTCTTGTTCCAGAGAAATAGGGTAGGAACTTAGGTCTGCTGTCTCTTAAACAGCTTCCAAAGTCATATGAGAGGGGGTTCACTCTTCATAATGTCAAAAGGAAAGATGGAGAATAGGCAAGAAGCCTAACTTTGGCTGCTTTGATTTCTAGTAAATGAACTATGATTCTTTAATTGCTAAAAATACTGGAAGCATGAAAAGGAAATCTGGAGTACCAACAGGCAAAAGAGCACATTTTAAGGCAGATGCGAAATGCTTCTTCCAGATGGGAGAGGGGGTTCGGATTCTCTCCAGTAAGGAAGATCTAACCTAAGTCATCAAGCCCTAGCTGGCTTTTCCAGTTAGTGTCTGATCTCTTGACAAGTTAAGGTGATTCAAACTGTTGCCTACTCCTCTAAGTACTTTCTTTCTTTTGCTTTTTCACATCATCTCTGACTTTAGTATACTATTCAATTAAATGTTTGTTTCTTCTTTGCTTTTCCTTTCCACAAATAGTATAAGTAAGTACATTGTGAGAGAAATAAAACTGCAGTTATTTTTAATTTTTTTGAGCTTGTCAGCTTTTATGTGCATCCTCTTTTTATAAGCTGGCAATTACACTTCTCTTGATGTAAAAATAAGGGCAATGGGATGGAGAAAATAAATCATTTTGACCTTTATATACCTTCCATATATTAAAAACTTCACAGAATGAAAGCAGGGATTACAAATTATAAGGAAAAATAATTATGGTATATAAAATAATCTGTTTCCTTATTTTTTATTTTTGGAGGTAGTGAAGAAGGCTTGATAGTGTCTTGTAATTGCTTCATTTGTTAAAAGCCATTGTAAATGATTCTGGCTTTGAGAAAAAATGTCAATCTCTTCTTTTGTGTTCTTTCCCTCTGCTTCCATTACCCACTTCAAGGTTTTTACTTTCTCTACCAGGCAAAGTGCTCAGAATCCAAGGCTATAAAGCAGGGATGCATAGTTCTGCTTCTAGTGTAGTGTCAATCGCATCTCTGAGAACCAGCCATTTCTGACATTAGTCTCTTTAATGGTTATGTTCAAAATATCTGTGCCATCATGTCATCGACTTCATGTCAGAGAGACGTACTTCAAAACAGGTACCAGGGCTGAGCACATGGGCTTGCAGTGACAAGCAAATAAGCAGAAAAATAATGTCTTAATATCTCTTTGTTTTCTTTTCTGCTTTTCCATTTCATGATTTTTAGTCAAAATACATGTTTCTCTTACCTTTGATAGGATTGTATACTGCTGTGTAAAATACTACCTGTTAGCAATTTATATCCTGGTGACTCACACTGGAAGCCTTATTATGTATCAAAAGAAATGAAACAATATGAAACAAATGGAATATGGTGTTGCATTGGGTTTCTTCATAATATAGATTCTTTTTCTTATGGTGTTTTTAAAAATGTCTATGACTGTAAAGCTTGAAAGTTATATTCTTATGTAACTTTCTGTTACTTTGGATTATATATACTACAATAAGTATATATTTATTGTTATATTTCTTCATAGATATTTCATTGATCATAACACAGAAGAAGATAGGTATTTCACCATTGATGCTAGTACTGGGACCATTAAGACTGCCAAGATCTTTGACAGAGAGGAGACACCTTGGTACAACATCACAGTGGCTGCTTCTGAGATAGGTAAATAATATATTTGGCATGTAGTATTAAACATAAATCTTAGAAAGGAAAATAATAATTTTCAGATTTTAAGAAACACCATCTTGAGATGTTATGTTCTTTTTAATACCATTGGGGTTTTAGCCAGTCTGGATAAAGGAGAGGTTTTTTTGTGTGTGTGAATATCCTAAATCTACAGAACAAGTAAACAAAATGCCCCATGCCTATGTGGTTCCACCTGTGTAAATTTACCCTGTTTTTCTGTATGTAACAGAAGGCAGCCAGTTTACCCAGGAACAGTTCCAAGCATTCAGTGTCCTAAAATTAATATCTTATCTGGTTTGTGTTTCATAGTTCCTACATCTCCGAAGTTAACACTTTATAGTACTGTCTGAGAAATTCATCCTTGTTTCTTGTATCTACTATTGAACTGTTTTAGCAAATTGGATGTTAATATGCCTGTGTTAATTTATCAGGGTATACTTCTGGCCTTTAATTAGGCAAATCACCAGGTAAAGATACAACAAATACTTACCAGTACATTTGCAAGTCCCCTAACTTTGATGAATTTCGATTGCCTCAGATATGCTCTACAATAATCAAAAAATGTCTGGCTGAGTAGTCCTAGATAAATATTTTTACATGAGGCAAGGACAGTTTAAAGAACGTTTCAGTTGACTTTTTCATTACAGTGTCTTTATTTTTTCACAGTCAAATTTTAAATTAAAAAACTCAATAAAGAAAATGAAGAAAAAAAAATCCCAACCTGGATCAATAGATTCAGCCCTGCTAAACTCTATACATGATATAATTTTTTCCTTTTTTTTTTTTTCTATGTGTGTATATTCCATCATTTCCATATAACAAAATACAAGGTTTACTTTTAAGAGATGTCACTGATATTTTTGAGCCTGGTCTTCTTTCATCTGTGCATTTCTGGGTTAAAATGTAATATGTTGTGCCACTAGATCACTAGCATATGCTACAGAATAAACGGCATGAACATATTTTATAAAGACAACAAATTTTTTCTTATTATTGTACCTACTTTCACAACTAAAATGACATTTTGAGCTACGTACTTTTCTATAGTAAACAATAAAATCTAGAGTTTTATGGTTAGCTCTTTGAAAAGGTAACCACTGACACTTCTGTGTGCTTATCAGTGTCTTCATATATATAGTGCTATTTCAGTGCAGCATGAAATAAAACATAATGTAAGCCTAATTATAAGCAAGTGAACAGTAAGTACTAATTTGAAATAAGATTTGAAAACTACATTGAGATATTGAAAAAAGGAGTAGTCATGATTCCTTTTTTGGTAGCCATTAAAATGTAATTATTTTGCAGAAAGAAATCTCAATAACATAAAACTTAAACATAGGTTCCTACACATTATTTATTTCACATAATCAAAAGAATGGTATTACATGTATCGTGCTGAGAAAATAATATGGAGAAAGGAGGATTATGTTTATAACTAATACAGAATAGAATAAATAATGAGGATGATATGTCTTTTTTTTTTAAGGGACTTAGAATTCTCTGTTCCAGGTGCAACTTGTTACAGGAAAATATAGATCTAGTTTTTTCTCCCTTTCATTGCCTTTGTTACTGATAGAGTTGGAAAAATATGTAAGTCTATACTATCAGTTGGGAAAACAATTCAGCTATGAAGAAAGAAAGAGATAGTAGTGAAGAAGAGATGGATGACAGACAGACTCACATAACAGGCAGCCTTTTCTTGCATCTGCTTCTTCAGCCATTTTCTTATCTGCAGTAATTTGAAAGTTACAACATTGTTGTACTCTTCCAAATCTGTTATGAAACTAGTAATTGAATCTGTGGTGGAGCAAGAAGCATATGTATGGTGCAACAATGCCAAAGCTCTTACTTTAAGCGCTATCCCATATCCACAATCTTTTATGGCATTTGCTTTAAAGTCCATACACAAGGTATTGCAGAACTAAGACTAAAGCTGAAAAATAGGTTAAAGGCTATGACCATAGTGTTTTTTTAGCTGTAGCAGTGGGAGTCTTCGAGTTTTTCTATCATGGTAGAAGGCATTTGCAGCTTCTGACACCATTTGCTTCTCCAGGAACATAGCAGAACCTGTGAGGCTCAGAAAGATTGTACTGCTTCAGAAAGAGGTGCTCCACAGAAATAAAGCATTGGTTGTAGTTGAAGTGTTTTTCTCCCTTGACATTTCACTTATAGAATTCAGTTTCTACCTATCATCCTTTCAGCAGCTATTTTTAGCTAGGCTTACTTTGCATAACTGAAATTTAGAATCAGCATCATATTTCTACCCTCAAATGTATGATATCCTCATGCTATTCTTTCTGAACCTTCCATAGGACATTTATTTTAATTTTTTTTCTCAGTATGTGATATACACTCTGCACTGGTCATGTGTCCTCTCTGAAATCAGTGGAAATTCTACCACTTTCCTCTGTGGGAGTAATGCTGATATAATAATCAATGGGTTCCTTCTGTTTATACTGCTACTTCTTAAAGCACACTAGAGTTCCTTACTATAAGAATGAATTGTCAATCCTTTTTTTCTTTAACAACAGCATACAGTGATGAAGAGTGGGATTTTGGTATCCAGAAGCTCTTGCTTTGAGTGTTTCAGTACTGGTACTTCCTGAACTTCCTCTAATACCTGTGGTATTAGAGAATAAGATGATAAAGGTATACTGTATTTTATATTGTAGGATCTACAAACTATGTCTGGGGCAGGGGCAAGGAGTAGTAGGAGTAGTAGTAGTGGTATTTTAAAATACAGTTTTACATAGAATTATTCACATTTCATTTTTTTTTTTAGAATTTTTTGGAAAAACATATATAAGTCTATTTGAAAGAAGGAGGAGATAGAATTTGCTTGGCTCTAGTAAAGGTTTTTGTACAAGTCTTTGACAAGAGTAATGAAAATAGGAAAATATAATAGACTTGTTTAGAGGAAAGTAATACAGTCATAGTAAATGGCTGTCCCTTTGGAAGTGGAAGAAGTTAAGGCTGAGCTATTTTAGAGATTGGTGTAGGATCTGTCAATTGCAATTCTTTGTAATAATATCACTCACTAGGAAGTGATCTCAACAGGCTGGAGAAATGTGTGAACAGGAAACTTCATGAAGTTTAATAGGAGGAAATGCAAAGTCCAGCATCTGGAGAGGGAATAATCCTGTGCAGCAGTCTACATGCAATGCCAGCTGTATGTAGAGCAGCTTTTGAAAGAAGGGTGTGAAGGTCCTGGTGGATGAAGGTTGAACATGAGCCAGCAATATGCCCTTGTGGCAGAAAAGGCCAATGGCATTCTGCACTGTGTGAGAAGGAGTGATTTCAGCAGGTTGAGAGAGGTGATCTTTCCCCTCTGTACAGCACTGATGAGGCCGTGTGTGGAATGCAGTGTCCAGATCTGGGCTCCCAGTACAAAATAGATATGGACATACTGGACTAAGTCCAGTGCAGGGGTATGACATCATTAAGGACTGGAGTATCTCTTATAGGAGAAAAGACTGAAAAATCTGGGGCTGTTCATCCTGGAGATGAGAAGGTTCAGAAGGAGCTTATGGGTGTGTTTAAATAATTATTAACTAATATGAGGAAGGACTCATCTGAGTAGTATCCAGTGAAATGACAGGAGACAATAAATTGAAATACAGAGAATTCCATTTAAATGGAATAAGAAAAATGTTTTTACTGTGAGACTGATCAGAAATTGGGACAGGTCACTAGATAGGTTGTGGATTCTACATCTTCGGAGATATTCAAAACCCAACTGGACATAGGCCAGAATAATGTACACTAGTTGATCTGGCTTTAAGCAGAAGACTTGGACTTGCTGATCTATCGAGGTACCTTCCAAATTTAATGATTCTATGATTTTCTAATATTGGGAACTGTGTTTTGAATGTGGAGAAGACAACAAATTGTGATGTATTCTCAAAGAAAACAAGTGATTTTAAAAACAATTGTAGGTGATTCCATTAAGGTTTCTTTCAAGCATATATTAGTGCTGATAACAAAAGCAAAAGCAACAATAGCAGCAAAACCCCAAATCATAGTAACTGCAAGAGAAAGTAAATGCAAATGGAAAATAAATGCACTAAATGCAAATAGATGGACTTTTGCCAGTGCCAAAGCCAATTTCAGTTAGAAAAATAAACATATACTTCAAAGTTTTTGAAAGAAGTGCTGAAAATAAGACAAATAATAGTATCATTGAAGTTCAAGAAGAAGGAATAAAAGCCACACAGAGAAATAAACACTGGTGATTGAAGGCCTAGGAGAACATCTTGATGTGAGAATCAAAGTGAGGATTATAGCTTTCGCTGGAAATTTCTGTTTAGAAATGTTGCAAGGAATACTTAGTCATAAATTCCTTTTAGATATTATTTATAACACCAGAACTGCCTGTGTTCAGCATTTACTAAGTAGACATGGAGCAACCCAGCTTCTAGATATGGCTTTCAGAGGATGCTAAGATCAAAAGGCAGCTGGAATTCATAAAGTACTGGACATGTAGATGGATAATAACTGTTCTTGCAATTGGAAACACAATTTTTGAAAGCAAAATAAGTGCTCATGTTTCAAAAATTTCAGAGACACTTTCTATTGGGAATTTTTCATGCATTTCTCTTATGCAACTGGAAAGCATACCAGTATCTAAAATTTCTGGGTTTACTAGGTTGTCAATAGTTTTGTGATGGAGTTATGGTGTTCCTGAATGTCTCCAGAATGGTTTGCAATGGCTGAGAACGGAAAAGCACATAATTTCCTTTTATTTACCTAAAAGACCAAATTAAATACGACAAGCACACAAACTTGTCTTTGAAGGGTCAATAAAGAGTTCCTAATTTGTAAGCTGTGGAGAGGCTGCAGAGAACAGGAGAACTGATATAACAGTGTTCCTGCTAGGTTCTGTCACATCCTCCAGACTTAAAGAAATCCTATCAAGAGAGACTGAAAAATGACCACATGAAATGATACTGTATTTACAGAGTTTTGATACTGCAATAGATTAGAAATCAAAATACTGAAGAGACCTCATTATGCAATTGATTTTACAGGAAAAAAAACAAACAACAAAACAAACAGAAATCTCCAAGGTATTAGACAAAAACAGATAATGGAAAAAAACCACAAAGCAAATATATTTGTCTTTGTTGATACATCTTTTGTATTTACTATGCCATGCATATTCTTCATACTAGCTTCAGGGAAAAAGATAGCCAAGTGTTGAGTTAGAGCAGTGTTTCATTGACAAAATATGCAATACCTTATGATGTGATATTGAAAAGATACCACAAAAAAACCAGTCATTACAAAAAAACATTCAAAGAAATAACTTTCAGACATATTTTTCTAGAGTGCCAACAAACCCTGTTCAGAATTAAAATATGTGAAAAGACAGGATAGTTCACAGGAATAAGAGTTTGGAACAGTTAGTTTGCAAGACTTAGAATAAAAAGCATTAAAATGCATTTTCTAATTATAATATAAGCAGTTTTTTAATCAGTAAGTTTTGGTAAAAACAATGACAGAAATATATGGTTACACAATTCAAATGAATATAGGATGTACAAAGACAAATACTAATTTGTAGCAGTGAAATATAAAATGTCTTGACATCTTGAATGAATAGAATAGTGAAAGTCCTATAATTGCATCAAATAAACAGATGAAGTATATAATTATAGTGAGGTGCAGTTATATCTTTTCCTTAGGAACACAGGGATATTGCCAACTCATATTGCCATTAATGAACAGCAACTCATGAGAAGAGCTTGACAGTTCTTTTTCACATTTTATGGTTGAATGGTAGCTGAAAAGACATTACTGAGATTTTGGTAGGATATTAAAATATATTATTCCTGGTAATATATTGAGACTGTCATATGAAGAAGGAGAACTCAAGCTAGAGTGGAAATGGAAAGTATAAACAATATCCCTGTTAATGCTATTAAGAGGCACACTGATTTATATTACAAGAAGTAGAATGACAAGACAAATATACACAATTCATTTCCACTTATTTTGAAACCTGTGAAAACAACATATGCATTGCATGAAGGAAATAAGTCTATGGAGTAATAACTTCCCTGCCTACAGCATTGAAAAAAATAGAAAATAACAGGAATTTATAAAAGAAGTATTTTCTAATTTTAATTTTTTCTACATAATCAAGACCAGCTCCAATACCTTGTGTTAAATAATTAATTTTTAGAAAATTTTCCCTTTTCAGTATCTATAAGAATGAAATCTAATTACAGTGTTATAACCTCCTAACCCTCTGAGGCACAAGCTGAGCTTGTTCCTAGATTTATGTTTCAGTTTTTCTTTGAAGTGAATTTTTTTTCTTACAAAAATGAAAAATGTCTTTATGATTTTTGGTCTCAGTTTTGTTCTTCAAAACTAGCAGGTTTTTTTAACAATAGAGAATAGACTTAAATAGTGGAATCAATTTTTTGAACATTAACAGGGAATGTATTGTTTTGCTGTATTTGCAATTATTAAAAACATTACAGAAGCAGAAATAATGTTGTTATCATAAACCTTGCCTTCACCAGGAAAAAAATCACATTCATCCTTTGTCTTTGACCTCACTTGTATTCTGCCTGCTAGCTCAGTTTCAGAAAGAGTTTTGGTATTGATAATATTTACATTATTTTTCCAAGAAACAGAATCTGTCACAAAAGTATTTCCCTAAATGTTAAACAGATTAAAGGATTAAAGTAGATTTTAAAAACCAAAATGTCTGAGTTTTAAGACTGTATTTGTCATGGGGTAGTGACAAACTGGATATTATTCTTAACAATATGAATTCATAGAATCATAAAGTTTGGAAAAGACTTCTAAGATCATTGAGTCCAACAATTTAGCCTGAAGAAAAGGAGGCTCAGGGGAGATGTTACTGCTCCCTACAACTGCCTGAAAGGAGGTTGCAGCAAGATGAGGGTTGATCTCTTCTCCAAAGTAACAAGCAATAGGACAAGAGGAAATAATTTCAAGCTATTTAATCTGGATATTAGGAAAAGTTTCTTCACTGACAGGGTGGTCCAGCTTTGGAACAGGTTCTCCAGGAAAGCAGTGGAATCGCTATCCCTGAAAGTGTTTAAAATCTGTGTGGATATAGCAGTATCTGCCACTCTTTTAAATGTACTAATCAATGTGATAAGGAAAGCCTACACAAAACTATTTAAAAAATCCAATAGTTGTTGAAAGGCAGCTAGTTCAAGAAGTGATGCTTCTAATTCCAATTTTGGTATTTATTCCCTGTTTATATTGGTTTGATTATTGACTTCTAAGCATGCTATATTTTTTTCTCTGTTTCTTTGGGGAAAACTATGATGAAAATATTCCTATATTGTCATCTGAAGATGGTGCTAGGCTACAGCTTTTTTTGATTACCAAGGTCGGTATAGATTTTGGGATCGCATGGCATTGTGAATCAGTAACTGAGTCTCAAAACAGACATTTCTGGCCACAGAACCAGTATATTTTGTGATACACTGATTATTTGGAGGTGAGCACCAACATCATCTATGAGCTGCGGAATTTTGCTTGCATTAAGGCAGAGGGGGTTTCCAGCTTGAGAGCTATAAATGTTTTCAGTCTGCTGCAGTGCTACAATCATTACTATTGCTCCTGTAGCTGCTGCTTCTATCACTACTAGCATGATCTAAGAGAAGTGAGCAGTGCCTTTAGGTTTGTGTTCATCAGTGAAAAGTTATATTTTGCTACAAGAAAAAAAAGTAAAAATATTTTCTAACCAACTACTGGTAACAATATTTAGAATACTCACTAGCTGAAAAAGCAGACTATAAAATTACACTTATTATTAGGTTTTGCATAATTTTCAACTTGCCAGAAAATTTAGTTTATCACATGTACACCATCCTGAATTAAACCCAGTATTTTCTGAATATTGCCATAGTCACTTATATATTAGACATTATTTCATCACTTTAGATCTGTTTCAGTAGTATATTTTATCCTTCCTAGATCTGTGTTTATTATTCTAATCTGTTAAAACTAATCCTTATTAGAGAAGTGTGATGAGCTCTTTATAATTTTCTTTAAAAAGTAAGGGTACAGATAGTTAGTTGGTAATTTCCTATGCATTGGTTTGCCTCATACGGTCTTGAAAAGATGTCAAAATGAGGTTTGTATACTATAGTTAAATAGTTCATAACTGTTTAACTCTACCAATCCAGGAAAAAAAACAAACCAAAGTAAACAAAAAACCATAATAACAAACAAAAAAAGAAAATGAAACAGACAAAAAGCAAATAAACAAAGCCACAAATGACTATTCATCTCAAGACCTCTATCCTGAGAATCATTTAGGTAGAGTTTATTTTCATAAAGCCATTGGAATGAAAAGGAAATATCACACAGCAGTAGCTGTATTAAAAAAGCTTTCTTCTTAAATAGGGATTTTAAAGTTGGCCCTGAAGAAACTAATAAAAGATTCGAGGCTTCAAACTGGCTGCTGATAGGGTCTTCTGTAAATTTACAGTGGACTCACCAGTGGAGGATCTGATAATGAAATTAATTCACTTTACAGATTTTTAGTATACTGCAAAAAAATCTAATCTGGGAAAAGTCTCAAGCATAAGAAAGCAACTATCTAGCATAGGTGAATCAGATCAATGTTTCTGCTTCAGTTACTCCTTAAAACAGGGAACATTCACTTTGAAAAAGCTGCTCTAGAGGCATAATGCTAATAGGACACAGAATGTTTTATAATGTGCAGGCCTGAAATTTATGTCAGCACTGATTATCTTAAAACTGGAAATCTGCCAAACTGCTGCAAGAAATATGTCTAATTAACAAAAATGTACTATTAATAGGGCCAGTTATTAGAGTGGTTTGGAGATCATAAGGGAGTTATATACCTGAAAAAGATTGTAGTTTATATTGATTCCCTAAACCAAAACATAAAAGAAAAATTAAAAAAGCAAAAAACTTGTAAATGCTTCAATTCATTCTCATTCTCTTCCCCCACTACAAACTGTTCTGTCATCTTGCATACAAATCTATGTTATATGCACAATCTTCCAGGCTGTTTTTGTAAGTGGTGTTAATACTGTCCCTATTAGCATTTTGTAGTGAGCAGGCTGTCAGTATGGAAATTTGCCTGCAAATGTCAGTGATCCCGTGATATAACTGCTTCCAGAGAGATACTAATAATACTTCGTGTGTTAAGAACTCTTTCAAACTAGTGAGGTATTTATAAGTTCTTTATACTGAAAAGCAGCTGCAGAAGAAATAAAGGTAAACTTTCTGAATCTCCATAAAATCTCTCTGTGAAAATACTGCAAATCTAACTGACTAGAGTAAGACTGGTCTGGGTAGTAGTGACTGGCATACAAAAGGACATCTTTAAGGTGAGGCAAAGAGGTCGGCTACACTCTACTGAAACAAAAATAGTTACCCTTTTGCCTCACACTGGACTAAAAAGTTTGATTTTTCCTTCCACAGCGACTATTCTAACATACCAGACCTAAAGAGCAGTCCTCTATCTCTGGTACCCTCTGCCCTGTGCTCTTCCTGCTTTTTGGCTCCCTTCATTTTAGATGTATTATGTCCCCTTGTACCTTTGAAGATGGCACTGCTTTGAGCTGGAGACTGGACCAGTGACCTCCAGAAGTCCCTTTCAACTAAGATTTTTCAGTGATCCTATGATTACCTGATAATCACCGCCTTTTTTTGGCTTCTGGCTAAAACTCCTTTGAGTTTTCTCTAGTATTAAAATCCTCAAATTCTTCATTATAGTTTTGAATACCCTCCAAAATGAATTTGTTCCTCTTTAACCCTTTACTGTGATCTCCACCTTTTATCTCCTTTCCATGCTTTTGTGTGCTCTTTATGTGCATTGTGTCCTTCCTTTCATTTATACCACTTTCTAATTCACAAATCGCACAAATTACGTGTGACAACCTCCCCAACAAATAGTCAAAACCAAAGTTTCTTTTAGCCCTAGATACCACGTTCTGTAATTATAATTACAGGATTTTTGTGATTGCATTGTTTGATAATGTTGACAAAGGAAGTTACCTAAATCATTTGTAAGCTATATTTAAGTGAGCAGTAAGAAATATTAAATCTCTACTGCTTATGCTGTTCTGCACAGCTTCTTGACCTACCTCCAGGAAAGAAACAAACATATTTTTGTGTTAATGATCATACTGCAAAGAATCTCCTGGAGAGAAGATTGATTCCTTCAGTAGTAAGAGCAAAAGTAGATAAATGGTTCCCTTCTCTGAAATCCTTAGTGGACAGCAAAGCGTCATTCTTTCTCACCTTCACTTCACGTATCCTCAGCACTTTAACATTCCTCAAAGTTTACCACTAAAGGTATTTTCTGGATAACAATAGAAACCCTCTGTCATGTGTGAACACAATTGAGATAGCCCATTTTAGTCCCTTAGTTTACCTCTTACAAAGATAGTCATAGGTTCAGGGTAAAGCTGAAAATAAGAATATTTAAGGAAAATTTCAGCAAGAAAATAGAATTTGCAAGTCTGTAAATGTCTTCTGAGTGTTCTAACTGTTCAAACAGTTCTTCTAACTTCTAATGCTAATGTTAATGGGAATAGAGGTTCTTCTGTTATCTGTCAAGTCTTGTGTTGACTTTTTTGATCTCCTTTCAGTTCCCATTTTATGGGGACAATTGATTAAGTTCCAAAATGAAGTGAAATCATCAGGCGAACATAAACATATTAGTTCAAAAGACGATGAGAAAAATCTGGAGAGAACCTCTAAGCCCTAGACGCTTTGGCTAGCATCCCATGTGAAAACAGAGAAGATAGAAATAGATCTCTCCATTTGACAAAAGAAACTTCAACGTTCTCAAATATCTTTTCATTGCAAGCCTAGATCACTGATCACTTCGAAGCCAAGTATATGTCTAATCAATGCTTTCCAGAATTCTGAGCAGAGAATACTAAAGGAGTGACAAAAATAAGGTGTTTTACAAATGACCCTCTTTGACAGAAGCATGATGTAATTACTATCAAAATAAACAAGACAAATGAGATTTAGACTACTAATGTTTTTCTCTTTTTTTTTTGCCTTTGCTTCTCATGAGCACTCATAGAGACATGAATTTTTAATATGTCAGTGTGTGATACTGCATTTTATTGCATTTGAACAGTTGATTTTGCTATCTTCTACTGATAGTCTCATTTAACTGGTGCATGGCAGATGAAGTTTGTCATCTAATTAATTGATACTTATATGGACCAGAAGGTGTATATTAGTTAATTATAAAAAGTTTAAATGCATAATTCTTTCAATAAAATAAAATTACCTATTATTTAGAAGTAAGAACAAGGGCACTATGGATTGAAAAGAATTGTTGGGCTTTTTTTCCATTTTGTCATGGAAAGTGTATTCTCACTGAAAGGATTCTATTTATTGTGCTTCTTTGAGGGAGAAAGTTTTCTGAGGGTGAACTCTCATGAAAGTACAGGTCATAGACTGAGAGACTGGTACTTAGACATTGCTTTCTTTCTGCAAAAAAAGACCCAGTAACTACTTTGAGAAACAGTATAATAACTTGTGAAAAACCAGAACTCAAGTTTGGGAAAGGCTTATGCATTCATATTTTATTATTATGTTTGTATTTTGTTTTGTCAACTCTTTAAGGAACTGTGAAAAAGAATAAATGCTTTGATTTTTTTTTTTTTTTTGCATTATATTTAATTCAGTAGTGTGGTGACACTTTCACATTCATTGCAAAGCAACTGATCATAACTTGCATTTGACTTAAGTGACTTAGGACTCATACCATACTTCCCACTTTTTTTAATTACAATTTTTTTCAAAACAGTTAGTGAAGCACAGCAAACGTATTTTAATATATTGCTACCTAAATTTCTGTAATAAACCACTTTTAAATTGAGGATGTCAAGGAATATTGAGTACTTCAAAGGGCTTAATACACCCTTGTGTGTTTTGCAGACAATCCTGAACTAGTGAGCCACGTTCCAGTTGGGGTTCGAATCCTGGATATCAATGACAATCCTCCAGAGCTTGCCAGAGATTATGATGTAATCGTCTGTGAAAATGCAAAGCCTGGTCAGGTAACTCTCACAGTTATCTTTGTCCCAGTGATAAAGAACAATTACTTTGTTAATGTAACATGTCAGAAGTTTGATTTGGGGAACATGTCATAGTTCTTTTTGATTTCATTTTAACTGTATTAGGACGAAGGGAGAAAATTTTTCTTGTCATTGCAAAAAGAGAACCCAAACTCTCTTCTGTAAAAGCAAGTAAAACTTTAATCTTGTCAGATAAGTGATAGAATTTGACAAGCCACTATCCTAAACAAAGTGAATGAAGCAGATTTAACATTTCTCATCTAAATGCCAAATAGTAGCAAGGTTTCAAATAAAGCTCACTGAAATGGTTCGCAAACATGACTGGAACCCTAATTTTTTGAAGGTTGACTGCCCTTGTCTATGCAGGGTCATTATAGAACAGATGTTGAATGAGTTTATCACAACTATGAGCATGGGGAGGGTTCAAATGAGAGTAAATAGCTGAATCATATTCTAGCCACTGCTCCTGTGATCAATGCATTTCACTGCTCTCCTGGGTTTGACAGTTTTACCAAGTGTCTTTGCTTTTCTGCGTAGAGTGAGTTTTTACTCACCACACTATGCTAGTTTTGCATTATTGCACAGGTTGTATGTTTCAATTATGAGCTCATATCTTCCCTGAAGAATATATTATGAGTAATAACATTTTTTTAATCAAATCCTTAAAAACAGTGCACATAAATACATAGTGGCATATTTCTTAAATTTTAAAGCATAGATTATAAAAATGATATATTTCATTTGACTATTACCTGATCAAAGTTATCTTCACTCTAACAATGTCCAAAAGCTGACACCTAAAGAGCAGTATAAGAATATGGCAAGCATGTGTGATACTTACCCAAGAACTTCCCTCGTCTCAGATCACTAGCAGATCATTTCCTGACCCAAATGTGGTTTCTGTGTTTTTAATAATCCTTTAATAACAATGGCATATGAATCTGCCTAGCTTTTCCCACAGTCAGCATAAGCTTTTGTAATTTTACAGTTTAACTGGATGCTTCAATAAGACCTACCACCTTTTTTTTTTTTTTCTTTTAAATCTTCCTATGCTGTATTCAATTGATGATTACCAGTTCTTGCTTTGAGGGAGAGGGAGAGAGAGAAAATGCAGTTGATCCCTGTTTATTATCACTGTGCCGTGCATAAATCTTTAGCGCATTGCCCCTTAGCCATCCCTTGTCCAGACTGAAGAGTCCTTCTTAACTGGGACAAGCCGTGATAGAGCCCTTTTAGACTTTCGATCATTCATCTTTTCTTCCTTTGAACTTTTTCCAATTCCTCTCTATTCACCTTGAGGGGGAATCAAGATTCAAGATGCAGGTATGCAGTAGTTTATAATTCTTGTAATAGTTTATGCTTCATAGTATATGATGATCTCTGCTCTTTAGTACTTTCACAGCAATTTCTAAAAGGGGCTTTGCTTTTTAACCACTAGTAAGCACTGAATGCAAAAAAAATGCCTGCCATAACACCAATAATATTAAAAGTAATAGTCAGCTCAGAGATCATCATCATGTATGTGAAGTTAAGACTTTATGTCTAAGTATAATTAATTTCACCTGTCTTTGTCTGACTACTGAGTATTGGAAAGTCTTTGATGTCAGCCCTTTCTTTCTTCTTCCTTGA
This sequence comes from Empidonax traillii, assembly GCF_003031625.1. Classification (NCBI taxonomy): domain Eukaryota; kingdom Metazoa; phylum Chordata; class Aves; order Passeriformes; family Tyrannidae; genus Empidonax; species Empidonax traillii. The sequence goes on from NW_020956048.1 coordinate 23,508, forward strand.
TTAATTCAGTATCATAAGTAGATTGAGTGGGCTGATAATCATACTTCTGTAAGACATTTATTATTATATTGACCAACAAATGGCCAAACATAAACAGGAAATTTCTGTGATTTTCTCTTCTTGTGGAATAGACAATTTACAGAAGAGACTCTATGTCTTTTGAGCAAGTATATGCACAAGGACCTTTCCTCTTATCTAATAACTGCATAGCTTTCTTCAGTGCTGTTATTGAGAGATTTCCTTCAAAGCCCTGGAAAATCTAAATCGGTCTGTCTGTTAACTGAATGTCTCTTATTAAATCCTTATAAAATAAAAATAGTGTTCTGAAAACCTCAAATAAAGCCAAATACAGAAGAATTAGAACTTGTAAAATATTGAGGAGGGGGAAAGATAAAATCTCATAAGCATAAATTACAATTGCTTTCAACTTTTTATGGTATTTTTTAAATTATATAATTTAGCAATAAATATTAAATTATTATAACCAATAATAAGCTTGAGCATGCAGTGAAGCTAGCTCAGAAATGCTGTTTGTGAGGGATGTTGTTGCTGGTAAGTAGCTAATGTTTTCTAGCAGTTTTAGTTCTCCAATAGTAGTTTTACAAATGCTAACATAAGAGAGAGATCTTCACATGGTACAATAGCAGTTACTCTCTCTATTTGGGTCAGCATTGTATTTCTCTCTGAGCTACCGTTGCAAGTGAGAATGACTCCATAGTTCTGTAACATGGTAGTTTAATGCTACCATGAGGGATTCTACAAGCAGTCCTTTAATGTCAAAGACTGGACCCGCGTGGCGTACTATACTTACACTAAGAGAACATACATAACATGCACTATTTTTATTTGCATTGCACAAGAAGGTTTCAGAAAAATTGTAACACTATTGCACTATACAAAAACTAAAACGGAACTCAAAAGTCCGTGGATCTTGCTCAGAAGATGCTACCATCTAGTCTAAGGGAAAAAAAAAAAAAAAAGACTGTTCAAAAATATTAGAGAGGGACAAATAAACAGAGATTGCAGAACACGGCAAGTGTACCATATGCTAAAAAGCATTCCCAACTGGGTGGTTTTGAATCACTGGAAAGGTAACATTACTCTGAGTTTTTTATCATGTGGGAATGCTTCAAAAGATTTATCCCTAAAGAACATACTCTGTACCGCTGGGAACATATGCTTGACTAGGGCTTTCAAGTTGGGCTCCAGCTCTGCACTGTCCTGTAAGAGTTCTTATTTGTTTCCTCACTACATCTATTTTGAAATTATTATGTGAAAGATAAGCTAACCAGTAGATTGTCTTTGGATGACTTTTTGTCTTTGCTTGTTTATTATCAGAGGAGGCTTCTATGAAAAGAATCCAAGTATCACCTAATTGCAGAACCTCTGTCTCCTGCTTCTTTTTCCCTCCACTACTCTATTTTTTATTTAAAAGATCCCAACCAAACAATCAAACAACAACAACAACAACAAAAATCCGAACTAAAAATTTCTTAAGAGCTTTATATTTAAGCTTAAATGACCACTCCTAAGGAATGAGAAGGAGAAAATGCATATGAGAAGATGATTACTTCCATGATGTACTGACAGCTTTAGTCCCTTAGTAATTGTATTGTTGAGAATATAGACCAGGTACCTACAACAGATTCCAGGTAAAGCCTGGTAGATATCATATATTAAAGTCGATAAAGCAGGTCTGATTTTATCTTAAATCACATTCAGACTTGGAGAATACTGACTTTTAGACATATACTGATTTTGTGAATGATTGTGAAGTTTAGCCAGTATAGGAAAATGACATTTTGCAGTCTTCCACCAAGGAAATTAATGTTAGATGGCAAGGAATGCCTCTACTTTATGTTTGTCGTGTGCATATTTGCTTGCTTATTGATGCAGTTCTAAAAAAGGATCTGACGAAAATTTAACACTTGATCTCTGTCCTCTGTAATTAGGTCTCCTCAGTTTTTGGAATTCCCTTATGTTGCCAAGTCTTGCCTTGAAAAAAAAAAACAAACATAACCTTTCAATTTCATTCTATCAGTGTTGTCAGTTGAGCTTTACCGCAGCTGAGATTACGTGTCTACATTTTTATTTTAATCAGCTTTGGTAAGGTGCCTGTTAATGTCTGCTAATAGGTTATTAAGTAGTTGGCAAAATAAACAGAAAAGGGTTAACAGTACATTTCAGTGTCAAGAGGACACATATTTCGTTTCTTACCTCTGAGTGAATGTCTTATAAATCTTTTTTGAAAGAGTGTGAACTTCCTTTTTAAAAACAGCTCTCTAAAATTGTTCTGATCTGTCCTATTAAACATAGTGTTTATTTTCTACATGGAAAAGCATAATTTATATAACATCTGATGCTATATTTTTTACATATATGGGTGAATTCTGTGGCCGCGTGAATTTCCATGTGTGAAATTAGGGAATGTAGACAGTATATTTTGAGTTATAAAGTTAGTCTTAAACCCAAATAATTTTTGAACTAGTCTTGTGACACTGAAGCCTCAATTAAATGTATTTCTTTGGCATGCTTTTGTGGGGGAGCTCAGCTGGTTCTGGGTGACACATGTACACACAGCATTGGTTTACAACTTCATAACAACTCTTGATTGGACATACAGCCACATGTCCTAACACAATAGGTTAACATTTTACAGGAAACCCACTCTGTGTTACAGTCCTACTGTCCGTGGTTAACCCTCTGCCAGGTGTAAGAAGTTCCATCTTTGACATCTCAGTTTACTGAGAGCCCAGAACCAGCTGGGCTCCTCCACATGCTATTGATGCAAGATTCTCTAAAATGTCACTGAATGTTTTATGTAGGAGAGGACAACACCACAAAAATTTGTCTACTAGGCTGGCAAATAAAAGTGGAATGTGCACAGCAAATTGACTTATATTTCTCTGATTAACAACTTTGAGGATTTTAAAATAATATTTCATAAATTAATATAATTTTATGGTCTTATCTGAAGTTTTTACAGCTCAAATGACATTTAACAGTATTTTTACTATTTGAATAATAACAGAAATTGACTCTTTTGAACATATTCTTAAATCACCCCTTTTTTTTGTCTTCCCTTGCCTCGTCTCAGCTCATACCTTTTCAAAATTATGAACTAAATATATCTAGCTAAGAAAATCTTGTATCTCTGTTTCTACATGGTAGCTTCACTAACAGTTTTGCCACCTTTGCAAAATTCAGTAGTGAACAGTTAGCTTTTGCCAAACTTTTAAGCCAATATTGCCTTGACTTTAGTAAACTGAACACTTATAGGTATTGAGAATTGTTTAAGATTGATCTTACTCTGCTACACTTCAGCAAAAAGTATTATGACAAACTCTTAAAATATTCTTGGTAACCATCCTAAATATTATTGTCTCATGTGTGTTTAGTCAATAAAATGTACTTTATTGTATATAGTAAGTAGAATAAGCATTACACCCTATTGAGTTGTCATGGTTTAACTCCAGCTGGCAACTCAGCCACACGCAGCTGCTCACTTACTCCCCCACAGTGGGATGAGGGAGAGAATCGGGAAAGTAAAAGTGAGAGAACTCATGGATTGAGATAAAGATAGTTTATTGGTAAAGCAAAAGCTAACAAAACAGGGAATTAATTCACCACTTCCCATGGACAGGCAGGTGCTTGGCCATCACCAGGAGGGCAGGGCACCATCACACGTCACAACAATGACTTAGGAAGACAAACACTATCACTCCAAAATCCCCCCCCCCTTCCTTCTTCTTCCCCCAGCTTTATATGTGAGCCACATGGTCTAGAATACCCTTTGAATCAGTTGGGGTCAGCTGTCCTGGCTCTGTCCCCTCACAACTTCTGCACTCCCAATCCTCTTGCTAGTGGGGTGATACAAAGAGCAGAAAAGCCCTTGACACTGTCTAACACTGCTCAGCAATATCAAAACTATTCTGGGACCAAACTGTTTCCAGCACAAATCAAACCTACAGTCCCATACTGGTTACTGTGAAGAAAATTGACTCTGCCCCAGTGCAAATCGACACACGGCTTCAAAATGTGTTTGTTTTGCTGCTCTTATGTGAGAAGGTAGGGAGGTAGGGAATGATGTGCTGTCTTTCAGTTTTGAAACAGACCAAACCACTTGAGCCTGTACCATTTATGCTTCAGGTTCAGTCCAGACAGACTAAAGCTGAACTCTGAAGAGAAAAATTCTCATGAAAAGAGCACTTTCCCTCCCCCTTTTACATTTCCTTCAGGATATCTGTCAGCTCTGTGCAGCAGTTTTTATGGGCTTCACTGCCTATATCACAAGAACAACCTTTATTGGATTACACTTTAGCACTTGAGTTTTAAGACCTAGCATGAAAACCAAAGCAGAAGTAGAAATGATGTTTGGTCGCACATTCCAAAACCTTAGATCAATTTTAGTTGAAAGTAAATATTAAAAACCACCAGGGCTTTTGAAGTCAAAGCCCTACATTTCAAAAATACCTCTCTCATATGTTGTTGCTAGATCTAGTTCTGATCCTTTTTGGGCAAACCAAACTAAACCCTGGAGTGGCTGTTGTTTTTCCTGTTCTCTGGCAATTTAAAATGAGTTTTTAAAGGAATTTTAAATAGATAGATATTTACCTGCCACTATACACCTGCCGTTTTAGATAGTTATTTTTCCTAACCAATATTGACATGCATCTAATTATTATGATGGCAAGCAGAGGATGCTTCACATAGACCTCCTGGTTCATCCTGCCTTTTGGTTCCATAAAAACTAACCTTTAGCTGAAGACATAATTCGCAAAGTTATCAGGATGCAGTGCCGATGGTGATAGCCTCTGTACCAGGTCCTGAGCATATCAAAACATCAGAAAGTATAGATCCTTTAGATGTTTTTATATAACTGTGAAGTGTGGTTTCTAAAATATTTCATGCCAGAGAAATCAAGCTAATGACCCAGTTGTTTCATCTGTTGAATTTAGCAACAGCCAAGTAGAAAATTAAAAAAAAAGGTAAGCTTGAGCATCAGGTCAGACACCATATGGGTCAAGTCAATGTTTCAACACATTCACTATCAATTTTTGTTTCAGGTAATTCAGACTATCACTGCAACTGACAAAGATAACTCTGCAAATGGAGCAAGATTCCATTTTTCTCTTGATGAAGGGCTTTCTTTGAATCCCAACTTTACTCTAAGGAACAATGAAGGTAAATCAAACATATAAATCTCAAAGAAATGGATCTCTGTTCAGTCTGGGATGTCTGAACTGAAGAGAACAATTTCCATGTGAATTTCCATGTGTTTCTTGACAGAAAGGGAAAACTGTAGTATGTCATCACTGAATTTTCAGATATCAAGGGCATGCATATACAACATAGTGCAAACTACAAATAAACAGATATTGCATTTTATTTTATATTCCACTTAATTTTAACATTTGTCCTTCATACATTCAGGAATGTTTTTTAAAAAGTGGATAAATGAAAAAGATGTTGGCTATTTAGCCTACTTCTAGGTGAAGTAGAGTACTGGGTACTGTCAAGTTTATTGCCAATTATTGCTTGGAGGAGAATATAAAAATTTAAGGGGCATAAAAATTGGAATTCATGCTTACTTTTACAGATATGACATCAAGAGCATGTCCTTCAGTGCTTCCTGGATAGTCTATTGCTTCATGCCTTTCCTAACAAAGTGTGCCTGAAAATTACAATCAGAAATTCATATCACATAGGCCCAGAAGGAAAATGGCTTTCAGAATAACCAAACCAAGTGTTTCCAAACATTTCTTGAATCCAAGAAACCAACCAATCTTTCCAAAACCCAAACCTAAATTAGACTTACTTTTGGTTGAGTATTGCATTTTGCAATCTGATGGAAATAAGATTAAACTTTAAATGTTTGTCTGAGTTCTCCTCTTGAGCTTTTGTGTATGTATGTGTTTGTATTGTGTGTTTTTGTTTTTATACCTGTTTGTATGTAGGAAGTGTGGGGAATTTGCTTTATTTTACAGTTATATGTTTGTGGCAGTGCTGTGGAACTCCTTCTGATCTTACAGATCACTAGACATCTCTGATGAAAAGCATTAACTCTGTCACTGGTACATATGATAGTTACAGTGATATTGAAACTATTTTTTACAGACTTTTTTATCTGAGAAATCTTTCAGGGAAGGAGACTCTATAATTTTCCTAAAGAATCTGTTCCAACATTTAACTATATTTACAGCAGAAAAAAAAGTTAGGTCATGCTACTTGTTCGGACTAAATTAATGTATTTCATATTCTAGTTCCAAAAGAGATCAATAAAATATATATTGTTAATAAAAACAATAAAATTTGAAGGACTAGTTCATATATTAAAAATGTTCTTTATGTAAAACACCAGACCTTTACCAGATTAGCATTTCAATCCCACTGAGATTGTGATGGAACATTATAGCAAAAGCCAGACAGTTGTTCCTGAAATAAAAGAGGTGTACTGTTATGCATTTTTGTATTTAAGTCAAAGTTTCAAATAAACTCATTGAGTATTGACCGTGATATCATGTGGAAGATCATGGCCATGTTCTTTTCAGTACAAGATAGTTATATAAAGATGTGTTTTGAATACCTGTATTAAAATTGTGGTTCATGATGAAGTTGACATTTTATGGTTTTGAACATATTTTAATACGGATCTGTATTGTATGTGTTTATTACTACATAAGGTATTTAATGACAAAGATTTATAATAGGGTGAGAACTTTTAGTGAATCTTTGATGCAGCAATGTCATGCTTTGGATAGAAGTATGCACTAATAAGCGCTTGCTGCTTTCTTATTACTTCCCCAAGAACTGTGAGCAGAAAGTAGTGTTTGGTCTGTTCTTAACTGGATTTGACAGGAGAAAGTAGCTGAAGGAAATGAAAAAGGTGTCTTTTAAGGTAAAGGCCTATTGTGCATTATGTTTGTATTTCACCTAAGGACTAGAAAAGTATGCACTTGCTATAACATCTTGCATAAAACTTCTCACGCATACAGACTCCAAAAATGTAACTTTCAATTTACCCTTATAATTAACACAATGACAGTTTAACTAAAGTAATAACAAGAAATTTATCTTAAAAAAAAAGGCATTATTACTATTTTGCTTGGCACATGACCCTTTGAATGTACTGTAAACAGTGCCCTTCTTTGGAATCTTTTCTTTGTGATACATTCTATACATAAAACATGAGTGAAACACTTAGGAAGTGCATTCACAATATGGAGTTATCTAGCATTTACAATTTTCATATTTATCTCCTATTCAGAAATGGAATTTCTATTGCTTTCTCTTCTAGGAAATAGCTGAGAGAAGGTGGTCAGAAAAGGCCTTCCTTATCTCTCTGACAAGTCTACACTTCTGAAAACTCATGTTTTTGAGCATCAGCTGTTAAAAATAATCAGAATGCTCTTACGAGTCAGCTGCTATTTTTACCTCTGGATTTCATAACTCTATAAAGACTGGCATTCAAGGAGAGTTTTATTTATTTGTTTGCTATATTAAGTCTTTAAAGGAAGAAACTACAGAGATTGCCTTAAGAGAGTTTTCAGTAATGTTTTGCAGAATGCTAAGAAATAAATTCTTGATGTCACATTGAACGTGATAGTCAGAAGTATCTGTCACTGCAAAATAATATTCCTCTTGCAGTCATCTTTGAATCCAGTCATCTTCTCCTTTTATTTCTTCAGAATAAAGATTTAACTTCATAAAAATCTCGGTAGACATTTTCTTCCCTTGGTTTCATAAACCAAAACAACAGTTTTTGTCTATAAGTCCAAATAGACTTTTGCATGAATGTTCCCCTACTCCATTATTATCCACAGAAGTGCCTTGGATTTTCAAATGTTAATACTTTTATCTATGCACTTTGACTGAAATCTAGGGCTTGCTTGCTCCTATCTACCTGTATAAACTGCAACAATATACAATCTCAGCATGTTATGATTCAGGTCAACAATATTCTATGGCTTCAGCAGACAAAATAAATATTAAAGCCTCAGCCAGATAATTGACCACATGAGCAGTTGTTAAACTTTTATCTCACGTGCCTGAACCTGTGCTTTTTCTATATAAAAATCTCCACAATGTTAAACCTCCATTCTTTGAATATTCACCCTTATAATACAGAGTTTAAAACACTCAGGGAAATATAAGTCAGGACTCAGTGACAGGACTATACCAAATATGCAGTCCAGCAGAACTTAAGAGTTGCTTGAATCACCTTCTAGATTCTATTTGTGTAACAACTTTCGTTTTAAAGAAAAAAATGGAAAAGACAGATTATGGTACTTTTCCCCAACTGGATTCTTAAGGTACACGAGATTCTTTGTTGCTATTTTATTATATACTGAAAAGTACTGTTCAGAGAGAGTAGAGGGTTAAGAGTATGAACAAGAGGGCAGACAACAAATTTATGCAGTATCTGTACTCATGTAAGGAAGACAGAACAAGAGCTGAAATAGAATTGCTTTGCTTTACAAAGTAAATGTATTAAGTTGTAATAATTTCCTGCAATTTTAGAGAGCCAACCCAGGGAAGATGCCTTTTTGTTTGTCTGGGAGTTGTACTTATGAAGATCTTATAATGAAAACAAGGTTGTTTGCAGTTTATTCTGCCCAGAAAAATGTTGCAATTTCTATTATAACATGGTGCCAAGTGCTTTCTGGGTTGTGCTTTTATTTTGTAGATCGGATGCTACATAACTCATCTCATTGTTTTCTGTGTTCTCCTCTTTTTGTTTTTTAGGATGTTGTCATTGATAATTTTTTAACCTTTTCTCCATTTGTTTGTAATATCTCAAATTTACACTTTTTACCTAATAAGAAATATATGATTTTGCATATCCCATTAAAAACTTCCCAGGGCAATGTGGGGGTAAAATCATTTTATGTTAGGTAATCAGAGAAAAGATGAAAGTTCTCCCCAATAAGGCCGTGTCTATGTACTGAATTTTAAAATTGTACTTTTTTTTTTTATTATTTTTACTCTGAAAGAATCAAAATATTTTTCCAGATGCTTAAAGAAGGGTGGATATATTTGTCAAAATTTGTTAGTTTGATGGAAAATGCATGTGAACATGTCATTATTGTAATATTCCAAACCATTATTATATAAATGTGCATTTGCATAGTATCTCTCTTCTCTGAGTTAAAAAAAACAAAAAACAAAAACAAAAACCACATTCTTTCTTTCTGCCTAATTTGTTATGTCTTAGAGGCCTCTTTCAGAAGTTACATAACACTTTCCAGGAGCTGAAAAAAAGATTGAACCCTCAGAGAATAGTTCACTTAGAACATTTAAGAATCTTATGCACTGTAAAGCGCTGTTTTGCTGGTGCTATTTTTTATCACAAGATATGCAGCCTACCATGGATGCTCCAATGGGTATTGTAAATTTCCTGGACAATGAGGGTTTACGCAGATACTGGGCACGTTTACCCAAAAGTGCCAATACAATTTATGCATTCTCTTACTATAATAAATTGAGACTACTCACTTCTGATAGCAAACTAAGTTTACCTTACTTTCAATGAGAAACAGCTCCCTAGGGAATGCTTAGCATTTTTTCTCCTCTCCTTTTATTTCTTCAGGACAAAATTTTCATATCAGAAAATTATTTGCAATTAATTTTTCCCTCTACTCTCTTATCTCAAAGATCTGGCCTTTTGATTATTGCTCAGTAGTGGAGAATATTCTTGAACTGGAATAAAGGTATGCCATTTTTCTGAAACTGTCACTTTAGAGATTCTTTTTCTGTAATGTTATATCAGAAGATGCATTAATATCCACAGAAGCAGAGTTGTGGTTTTCTGTAAAATCTGGGGCACAATGAGTTCAGTGGCATATGTATAAAATGAAATTTTTAATGTGCTCATCCACTCATGCTTGTGATACATATTAACCTTTTTCCCTGTGTCACAGATTCAAAAAAAAAAAAAAAAAGATCAATTTTACTCATCAGTGCTGTTATTCAGAAAGAGAGCAAGGTCCGAGGGTAATTGATCCTATCCCAGTGTGAATTTCCTTATATGACCTTCTGTTTATCTCTCTACCCTTCTTATTTCCTACCATTATTACACAATACATCTGTAGCAGGCCAGTGAACTGACTATAGGTCTTTAAAGTTGCAAATAAACATGCCAGATACCCGATCATGTTTTAGTTGTTTTTGAACATCTGATGGGATATTTAAAAAGGTTAGGTTGAAACTCCCACTTTGCAACCCAACATGAGGGGGAAACAGCTACATAATTCCTGCCCTCATTGACATCAAAGTGGAGTGCTTGGTCTGGTTCTGTGGTATTGCATGTTACTACTGACCCTCCATAAAATATCATCCTGTAAAGAAAGTTGTAACTTGAGAAAAATGATATCTGAGAAAGTGCAAGGTTAGTATTACACATGTTGACTGTACTTAAATCCTCAGAAGTGCTATTACTGTAAATGGATTGAATATCTGAATAGGTATCATCACAGAATCAACATATGAAAGTTAAAAAGGAATTCTGCCATGAGTACAATGGACAGAAGGTCAGGAACAGCTACTATAGAGGGAGACGTTTTTCTTCTTCTGGCTTCTGAACATCTTTGATGATTTTTTTGTTTAAAAAAAGTTTGATCACATAGGTAAGTTAGTGCATAATGTATAGGTTCTTCTTGCATTTATTTTCAGGGCTGCAATCTGTTGGTGTTTCACAAACCAATCATAAACAAATAACTGTATTTCAGTCCCCAAAATTCTTCTGTGTTGCTTTTCATTTTTGCTACCCACTGAGCAGAAATACCCACCAAAAAACCAATAGCTTTTTGCCACTGGCAATAGCTTTGAAGCCGGCACAAAAGAAAAAAATATTTACAAGAGTTATCAGTAGAGAAATGAAACAGAAATGCCTATCAAGATAGTCCACATAAACAAATTAACTGCTATAACTTTGGAAATGTAAGAAATGCAAATCATTCCAATATATTTTCTTTGAGTTTAATTAGTTTATGACTCCTCAGAAAATTTATAGTAGTTGGACTGCTGATATTAGCAGAACTGAAAATTGAAACATGCCTTAAGATATAAACAGGATTTTACTCTATTTTTTTTTACTTCCATTTCTCTTGTCTCTGCTTGTAATGTATAATATGTCAAAGGAATACTCAAATTGTGAATAGTAAATGAACATCCTCTGAAGTGCTCCAGTAGTCACTTTCTATGGTGTTATCATTGCATCTCTGCTTCCTTGATTTTCCTATGCCCTCCTTTCTTTTCTTAGTTCAGACGGTCAGTGTAAAAAGGTGGATATGGTGGAAAAAGACTGTGTTAACAGCCTTGTATGCAAAGTACAGTCTGGCTTGGTAAACCTTCTTCAGAGTGTGAAGAGCTTCTGCATTAGAGTCATGCAGAATATTCCATGTGTAACCTCAAACTCACTTGAAGAGAATCTTTAGTTCTAGTTGCCATAATTGCGAAGAACAGCCTAAATATGAAAAAGTTTAGAACATTAGAAAGTTTAGATCATTACATGGTGCAATGAGCACCACAAGTAATCAGATAAATATTTCTTTCCTTATATCAGAGTTGTTAATTTTCTTCAGATGTCAGTCCTTTCATCTCTAATGTATCCTGGTTCATAACATACTCCTCAGAAGTTCACTATTTAAATCTAATGAGACAAAAAAGTTCTATTTCCAGGCCTAGAAGAATCAGATCTCTAGCTCCATCATCTTAATGCTATTGCTGCTATCCTATACCCTTGTCTTCCCTGTCTATCTGTTGTATCTCTTTTCAGATATCAAAGAAATTTCTCAATACATAACCCCCCAACTACCTTTCAAAGGACTTCTGTTGATATAACTTTTTTGTCCCACCTCAGTAAATTCTTTCTTAGGTCATCAGTGTCTGTCATTATACTTGGCTTCTTGTAGGTTTTACAGATTGCAAGATTTTTTTATTTCTTGGTATGATCCTCCTCTTAAAAGTTGCTGTCTTTCTAGCTCCTCTCTCAGTGTATTCCTACAATGGTTTTTGATAGGAAATGAAAACAACTAGAATTTGAAACTTTAAAATACCAGAATAGTTGTCAAGATGTAGTCAATACTTAAGTTTGGCTAAACTTTTTTTATTCATTCATTTTGTTGGCATACCTTTACATATGATTGTCCTCAGTAATAACACTTGGCCTTGTATCTCCTCTAGAGCCTTTGTAGAATCCAGTGGAGCCCAGATTTCATTATCATGAGGTTTTTCTCTTTTTACTGTATGAAATAATGTGAAAATTGTACTGCAGCCTAACAGCTTAGTGTTATCATGTCACAAGAGAAATGTACATGCCACAGTGTGTTGTGGTGTGTGTAGCATGTGCCTATATAGGGTTCCTTAAGGATCCACAGGCTGTTTGAATAATGTTGAGACACATTATTGAGTGAAAAGTGGGAAGAAACAAACCTGGTGCACTCTTGTCCATACTGCCAGCTGAAAAGGGTTCCTGGTGTATGATAATAACAGTGACTGTGGTTGGGTGTCCTAGTTTGCCCAGATCAACAAAATACCAGGGAGAGCACTAAAATTCATCGGTATGGGGATCCTATCTTTCCCCAGTCTTGTTTTGTTTAACAACCAGCAACTGCAGGAGATAAAAAGGGAAGTTGCTAGAGAAGAGCTCAGCTAATAATCTGTAATAAGTTGCATTTCAAGAAAGGGAAGAATTTATAAATTAGATTCTGAAAAACCAGAAAATCAGTGGATTTTTTCCTGCACATGGAGGATGTGATGATATGAATCTTTTTTCTGATGTAGAAAGGCAGAATTCATCACCTTGTATATATACTGCAAACATTAACTTCTTTTTATGCAAAATATGCATTAATTTGAAATTCCCTACTAATCACAGATATGTGAGTTTATTTCTCCTCTTGGACTGTATCTAGAGCTCAGTCTACCACTGCTTGGACAGATGAAAAGCAGAAAAGGTGGAGGTCATTTTATAGTCTGTGATGGCTTTCCTCTTTGAAACATTAAAGATTTTATCTGTGTCCTCCAGGAGTATTAGGGAAGTTAGGACTTACAATCTAGCTAGTATAAGAAAAAGTAGAGTGGAGTGAATAGACAAGATATTATAAAAGAAAAAAACAAAACATTTTTAATGCAACACTGTGTATGAGAAAGATAAAACAATTGCTTACTTTACCTGCTAATTTTATCCATATGCATGTTAAAAAATTAAAAGATATTCAGGCAATCTACCTCTTTATAATCTGTGTTGCATAGGATTATTTGCTTACTCTAGAAGTATTTTAAACTATGTCTCTGAGACTGTTCATGTGCAGTATTTAATTAAATGTAGAAGACCATAGATGTATTAAAAGTGAGCTGGTCAAAATTTGAGAAATAAAACTTGGTACTTTTCATATAGCTTAGCATTAGTCTGGCAGAGTCTAGCAAGACCTCCACAGGTGAAGATGGCTTTATAGTGACTATAATTATGGCTATATTTATATACATATATATATATAGATATAGATAGCGATAGAGATAGAGATAGAGATATATATAAAAATATGGCTATAATTTTGACTTTAAGGCCCCTGCTCATTCTATTTTATATATATATATATATATATATATATATTCTTTATACAATAAATGCGTTTTGAATTTCTGTGATACCAGGCTTCATTTCTTCAATCAATTAACTCAGTTATAATACTAAACACTTTGCTCCCTTGTCTAGTAGCAGAATAATGTGGAAATAATTTATTTCTTAACCGTTAGATAATGAAAAAAATCATCATTAATGAGAATACCACAGTGTACTGTTATAAGATTTCATCAGACCAGATTAAGCAATATGGAGAAAAGTCAAAGTTTAACACAGTTTTCATAAAAATGAAAGAATAATTCTGCGTGTCATATGCTATATGTATATAGGAATCATTTCAACAACCCTATATTAAAAAAAAAAAAAAATTATTTACTGCCAATCTTTTAATCAGCTCTGTGTTGGGGTCCTCCAGGTTAATGAAAACCCATTTTTTTATTTTGAGGGAAGGGTGTTTGCATATTAAATAACTTTGTAAGTGCATGTTTTATCATAGGCATCATAACTTTTCCACAACATTATGGTCTTACACAGTGTCAGATTTTTTCAGATGAAAGGATTATCTTTTCATCTAATTCTGGCTTCAGTAAGGTTCTGTAAATGAAATTAATATAAACAGCATAATAAGAGGCTGATGTCATCAGTCATCAAAAGTATACCTTGACATAAACATGTAGAATAGGGCTTCAGGGCCTACAGCTACTAACTAACTAACTAACTAACTAGCTAGCTAGCTAACTAACTAACTAAAGATCAACACTTAATGAGTTTATCACAAACTCACCATGTTGGATATTTTCAAGAAAATCGGGGTGTATGGGTGGTGTTCCTGTGGAGAAGTAAAGAACTTTAGTGCTCAGTTCTTGGCCTGGCAGTAAGGGCATCACTTCCCAGCTCATAAATATATTTCTTGGGTGAAACCTTTTACCAAATATATGACATTATATATGACAAAACCTTTTACCAAATTTATGACATTATGTGGGGTTATACCAGCACTTTTTCTCAGTACCACTGTCAGACGATATGCAAAATAAAAAGTTGGCAGAAGTGGGTTAAAATGCTTTAAATTTTGCACAGAGCTTGATAGAAGGTGTGGCATGAAGAGTAGTCATCTGAAAAAGAGTGTTTATCCAGTTAAAACAAAAGTGTTTAACTCCTCTATTCAAATATGCATGCATCTGTCAGATGGGCTAAAATATGCCACACTAATTGTATTGTTGTGCTAAATTTTCACGAAGCAACACAGATTTCATTTTTCTATAGATTATATAAGTCCATTCAATGCTGTAGCTACAGTGGCAAAGAAAAAGAAGAAAATGTCTTGTTTGTTTGTAATAGGGAGAGAAACCTGGCAGATGTCTTTTTGTACTCATTGTCCCTTTGTTTTTTGCTAAAAAATTCCAAGCTTATAGTCCCACAATTTGGAAGTCATGGACAAGCAGTACGAGAGGAAAGCTCTTTTATTCTAATCTCTCTTTCCATTTATCAGTCCTTATCTCTCTCTCTCTCCATAACTGCTCATGTCTCTGGTCTTTACTGTCTCCAATTTTGCTTGATTTGTCTTGTACTTTTATTGAAGAGCTAGTACTTTTAAAGTGGTGGCAACAAATTGAAAATAAATTTTACACATATCAATGTATTATTGTAGCATTTCTTCTCCCACATTTTCTTTATGCCCCTTAATTTCTTGGACTCAAAGGGATATGTGCAGCAACTTCCTATACTTGTTAGTGCCTGCAAATGCTCTTGCAACGTGTGCATAATAAATATTAAGTTCTCCTTGAGTAATATGTGCCAAATGCACCTATAGGTAACGATGGTGACAAAATCTTGTGTCACTATCTCCCCTTTGCTTACGTTTAACCTCATTAGTTTAGAACATGTCAGATCTGCTCCTTTTCCCTTCCTTTACATTCCTTTCCCTTCCCTTCCTCCATCCTTCTCCCCTTCCACTTCCCCCTAACCTCTCTACATCATGAGTCTTTGGCCACTGTCCTTCCTGAAGTTTTTCTGAAAGCTCATTTGAACTTTAAAACCTGTTGCAAACAGTAAAATATGAAAGTCCCATTTGAGCTTTTAATAAAGATCCTTAAACATTCTTCTGAGAATCAAGATGATTATGCATTGTGGAAAAATTCCATAACAAATATCCTCAGAATTACAGATATTCAAATCGATGACTGTCCATATACTACCAACAGCATAACATGGGATTAAAACGCTTACAAACAGGACCTCAAATGTTTGTCAGAGTTCATTTACATTCAAATAAAAGTACAAGAGTTTTAAATAAACTTATATCATGCTAATTACTTTCCACTGGCTCCTCTTTTTCCTCTGTTGGGAATAGATGTTTCCTGACAAATTTTAATACTAGATTGTGTGTTTTCAGAGATTAGGACTGTCCAGTTTTAAGATGTCCCATGCTTTCACTTGATCAGAAACAAATAGTCAATAACTTTTTTTTCATTTTTTACTTCACTGAAATGCTGTTCTTTTTATAATATTGTAGATAATACAGCCAGTATCTTGACAAGACGACGGAGATACAGTCGAACCACTCAAGACACCTATTACCTCCCAGTTTTGATTTCCGATGGTGGAGTGCCCCCTCTCAGCAGCAGCAGTACCCTCACCATTCGGGTTTGTGCATGCGAGAGAGATGGACGGGTGAGAACTTGCCATGCTGAAGCTTTCCTCTCCTCGGCTGGCTTGAGCACGGGAGCTTTAATCGCAATCCTACTCTGTGTTGTCATTCTTCTTGGTAAGCCATTCTCAGTATTAAGTAATGTTCTCCCTCCACTGGCTCTCTGAATGTGGCAGGGCAGAAATTTTTAATATGGTATGCTTTGAACCAGTGGTCACCTGGTAGTAGGAGGCAATTAGAAACAGATAGCTGTGATTGGGGGGGAAAGGTTTAGCTAAAATTAGTAGGGGAAAATGCCTTTAAAGTACATCCAGGAATATCTGGAATCTACTAGAAATTATTTTTCAGAAGTTATCAAGTAATTAGCTCTGTGGATCTTTTTTTCTGTAATTTGGAAATATTTCAAAAAGCAACTGACTCTAATTCCATGTCTAGAACAGTGTGAAAAATGATGGAAAAGAGATGAGGAAAGCTTTTTGAAATGTATTACACTGCAAGAAGCACCATTAGCACTTGTACAAAAGCCATATCTTAATTACCTTTGTAGAATAAATGATAGCAATGCACAACATAATCCACAGGGGTGAGGGACATGTGAGACTATAAACTGACCCATAAGATAAATGCCATCACAAGTGCATTTTCTCTTGACTATTGTTTGTTTGTTTGTTTGTTTCCCAGGCCAATTTGAATTTAACGCACTAGTTAATATTGAGGTGCTGGGGGGGGTTGATTTGTTTTGGGGTTTTTTTCTGTCATAGACACAACTTGCTGCATACATATCTCTGTGCTACTCATGCGCCTTTCTACGTTCTTATAGAGATGGCAAGAAATAATGGTAATTGCAGCATGACCCACACAGGAGATTTAGAGGATTTTTTCCCCAAAAACTCTTTTCCAAATGTTCTTTCAGAGATTTTCTAGACTTCTTTCCTTGCAGCTTACTTCAGAATTTCCTTGCCAGAAGGCTGTTTTAAAATATATAATAATATATTTAGCTTATAATTTTGCATTTTATTATACAAAATCATATATTCATAAGAGAAGAAATAAATCTTTTGCATGTTAACTCAATTGATATACTAAATATTTGTTTTAGTGAAACACTGAAAGCTGTGGACTATGCTCCTGAAAAATGTCAGCTCTAGTCATTTCTCATTTACTTGGAAAGGATGTTATCTCCATTTATGTCCTTTCTGGGATCCCTAATAATCTAAGTAGCAGATGATCCCAAATACCAATATTAGCCTGAAAATAAAACATGACTGTATTTTTGACTGCTATTTCTGCAGCGTATTCAGAGGTAAACTTTAAACCTACTCTAATATCTGCAGTTTTCTCTTTAGCAATTGTGGTCCTTTTCATCACCTTAAGACGTAGCAAGAAGGAGCCCTTGATCATCTCAGAAGAAGATGTCCGGGAAAATGTTGTGACATATGATGATGAGGGTGGTGGAGAGGAAGACACAGAAGCCTTTGACATCACTGCACTGCGGAATCCATCTGCTGCTGAAGAGCTTAAATACCGGAGGGACGTTCGTCCTGAAGTGAAGCCTGTGTCCAGACATCATCTCTCCTCAAGCCTTGACAGTATAGATGTTCAGGAGTTCATTAAACAAAGACTAGCAGAGGCTGATCTGGACCCCAGTGTGCCACCGTATGACTCCCTGCAGACATATGCCTACGAGGGTCATAGATCAGAAGCTGGATCTATCAGCTCTCTGGATTCAGCCACAACACACTCTGACCAGGATTATAATTACCTTGGAGACTGGGGACCTGAGTTCAAGAAGCTAGCTGAACTCTATGGAGAAATAGAATCAGAAAGAACAACTTAGTTGTAATTCCCAAAACAGAGAAGTTCCTAAACAACTGGACATATAATGACAGCAACGGTAACAAAAAAAAAGTGAATACAGTACTTGGAACTAAGTTGTATGCAGTTACTGTAGAACAAGTGCCCTTTTCATATTTGAAACTGGGTTCTCCAATTGGAAGAAAATCAAATTTTGAAAAATACAGAAAAATCTATTGTCCCTTGTGTACTTTTTTTAATTGCTCAATAAAGTCTGTGGTATCGTATCTACAACAATACCTACAGTAAAGCCAAGCAATGAAATTTTTATTTCAATATGCATAACATCTCCAAGCTACAGTAAGTTTATGGTCATGTCTGTTTAAGAAGATAGCTAATGGAGGAGATAATATCTTGCAGGTGGTTGTAATGTTGCATTTCTATCTATGCTCTAGGCCTTGTGATCTCTGTGTGAGGTAGCCAGTGGGGTTTACTATCAGTGTGAGAAGTGCTACCAGTCTATTTCCTTTACAGAGGTGATAAGACACACCTGTAGTCTTAAATAAATGGTCCTTTGATGATTTAATCTTATTGAATTAGCATTGCATTGAGAAGCTGTCATTTCATAATGTCCTTCATAATCCTGTCGTCCATAACCAGCTAAGAGATGGAGGGCATCCTTAGCTGTAGCTCAAACATGGCTCTAACCGCAGACCTGCTCTGCTACTACTGTGTGCTGAAGGAAATGTTGTTTACAGTGTTGTGCTTTTTCTTTTCGTCTTTTTACGGGAACATCATTCATTTAAATAGAATGGGCCCAAAGTGCTCTTTATGCAGCGAAGCAGATGAAGTGTAGGCTCTTTCGATAAAAACAATGGCAGCACCATTAAACTGTGCAGTTGTTTGGTTCACTGTGCTTCACTTAAGAGCTGAAGGTTTTTGTCTTTTGCTGGTCTGAGTCCAGGAGCTACAACACTCAGTTTAAAACGTAGAGTTCTTAATCATAATGTCTTTCTGTTTCTGTGTGTGACTAAAAGCAAAACTGAGCTGCTGTTAGGCCACTGGGATAGCAAAAATTGAAACAAAGAGAATAAGATGAAGATACTTTTTTTCTTTTTAGTTCAATCTAATTATATTTATTTATCTTAATTTCCACCTAAGCAGAACAGGCTTTTTCCCCCCTATTTCAAGCATCACAAGAACATTTAAAGTCAGCGGAGGAAATGTATCATTATTGTGGATCATATGGATTAAATAAGTTGGTTTCTTATGTTAGTAACTTTATTGCATTGCAGAACTGCTAACCAGTTCTGCTTAACACTGCGGGCTGCTTAACAACTCATCCAGCAGACTCTGATTTTTTGCTTGTGTTTCTTGTGATAATACTGTGAGAGGACCAGGAACTCAAAATATCACATGAAAGATTATGACCTATAAGGTTCACAGTCTATTACAATCCTCTGCTTTTAAGAAAATTGTAGTTCCGCTTGGGGAAGTGGACTTCTTGCAGTATGCATTTGATAGGAAAACTGTCCAGAGCAGAAACTGTGTATTGTTTTTTTACTCTGGTCTGGCGTAAAGAGTGATACCATTTTGTATACTCCTCTAGATCCCTCCCTCTCCATATTAGGTGCCACTTACATTCAGCTTAGTAAAGCAGGGTCTATATTTATTGATGACCTTTTGTGGGCCACACAGCTGAACCAGATTATTAAACCTTCCTTTCTTTACTCTATGGTTGCACAGGTCCTAGACATGACTGAAACTTCTGATCAGTCCTACTTTGAGGGGATTTTTTTTTTTTAGTGAACTGCTTCCTGAGATGTAGTTGACTGCTTTTGGCTTAAACAGCCTTCTGGAAAAATTAGTCAGTAGCTTTGCAAGAAACTTTCCACACTCTAAAAAGTATTAGTTGCACTGTAGTTCTAGAACTGGCTTTTACTATGCTGTTTTGTTTGAAAATTGTTTTCCTTTCTTTCAGCATTTAAACCCATGAGAAAACTTAGGAGGGAAAAATTCCTGAACTATAAATGTTCTGCTGATGGTTTGAAAGTAGTTTAATAATTTGTGTTAAGATTTTTTTTTACTTTTTAACAAATACAGAATCTTCTAGAAATGCATTTAAGAAGACATTTTTGCTGTAGGGTGAGGTTAAACAGATGTTTTAATGCAATAAAATGCAGCTCTCACAAGCTGAGAATGGCCTATATATTGGTTTTTTGGGGGGTAGAGTTAGGATATGTTTCAGTTTTGTCCCAAATGAAGGAACTAGTAGTGTTCGATTTTATTTGGAGGTTTTCTTTTTATTTAGGTCACACTTGCTTTATGCCAACACCTAAATTTTTATATTGTATGAGTAGAGTGTTAAAAAGAAAATCTTTTAGCATTACTACTACCATGGGCTATGATACTTTGTACCACATCTGCATGAAAATTGCATTTATTGTTGTATTATAGTTTTGAGAAGCAGGTATTAGTTATCTTTATGTCTGCTCCATCTGGCCCTACACCAAAGCAGGAAAAATCAATAGTATTTTGTGTTTTAAGCAGTGTTCCCACCACTGCTTTTTTTTATTTGCATCATAGAACATTCAGGCTTAAAGGCAACAGAAGTGCAGCGACATAAGCAAATATTCCCTCCTTACACTAATGTTCTATTTAAGTTAATAATATCTCAGAGAAATAAGAATCCCCTTTTCACCATTCCCGGTGCTCTCTTTGCTGCTGTACAGCACGTGCATCATACCCCCAGACCCAGGAGTTCTGAGTCCCTTAATCTTTGCAGGGTTATTTGAGACGCTGCTTCTGTGATGCTGCGGTGTGTCCTGTTTTATGTCCTATTCACAGTGATCTCCAAATGTGCTTTTTATCATGAGATGTCTGCATGCTTGCTATGCTTACTGTTTTTTACTCAAATACGCATCACAGTGTCGTGTTGTTTGCATGACAAATAGCAGAATATTAAATCTTCAGGGTCGCAGAAAAAGGCCTCACAGTGCAGAAAGAACAGGTTTACGGATTTTTTATCCCTATCCCACAATATTTTCCTTTGGTCCTTTGTGTCCTAGAAACAAATTTAAACTATATTTGAGAATTTCTATGTTAACCTAGATTAAAGTGGAAGAAAGTTAATACTATATGCCATGGACAGCACAATATTTTGTAGCATTGCTAATTTGAAAAAAATATACATTCAGTTAAAGTATTGTGGGAAACTTTCCTAGCTTATGGTTGAGTCCGATTATACAGACTTTGCTTAAAGCTTTCATGGTTCTTTTTTGTACTCATATTCTGAAATATTTTCCTGTTTGCCTAAATAGTAATCCTGCTGCTGCATAACAACTAAATGCTGAAAAGTGCCAGTTTTACTTAAACTGGAAGATACTGAGTAAAGTTAAATGGCAAATTCAAAGTATAATTTAAGGGCTTTCCCATTAACAATTTGATTTCTGCAACAGCTATTCAACTAATAGTACATTTGCACCAAAATAAGTAATTGTATTCCTCTTTCTTGTGATAGTGAGGGCACTCAGTATGCTGTAATCTTGACAAGTCATCTGAGAAAATGGTCAGTATAAGAATTTTAAAATGTGAAACTATATTGTCAAACTAAAATCTGTCAAAAATGTAGTTTAATGCACTTTAAATACAAGGAAGAGCTTGAATTCAACTGGCATTAGATTAAGATTCAAACATTGGAAGCAAATTACCTTGTTTATCAGTGTTATCTTTTATTACATACACATAGAACACTGTAAAAGTTGAAAGTAATTTCACTCTGTTATGCACTTTATTTTTTGCATTCTTCGTAAAAAACCAAAATAATTGCAAACATTTTTGGGTTTGAATTATAATTGATGCAGTTGTTTAACTTGGGAATACTGAAAGAAAATATTTATGTGAAAGCATTGTCACTGGTATTTGAAAGGAATTACAAAATTTCTGTGGTCTCAGGCTTCTTAAAATCATCTTTTAGAAAAATCTAAGTGTTGGACCAGTCTGAAATTAATCAAACTCATAAACTCACACAAGGGTAACAAAGGGAATATTCTAAATGCAAAGAAGAATATGAAATTATGCTGCTTGGGTTTATTTTGTGGGTTATAAACTACTAAGACCTTGTACTTGCAGTACATATAAATGGCACAGTGCATTCTAAGGAATATTAGAAGTGTGTTGCAAGTTTTGGGCCATCCTTATTTTTCCAAAGTCTCCAAAAATATATATATTTTTTTTAACAAAAGAGTTATGTAAAGTATACCTCCTTATGCAAGTGTTACTGATAGAAATTGTTACATTTTCTTTTAATAAACAAAAGGGACAAAATCTTTTATTCGTATTTTTCAAATAAAATGTGCTCTTTGCTATGGTGATGGGTTATTGTATTCCTCATCACAACTAGAACGTGTTACTTTCTCTTCACTGCTGTATTCTATACTCACCAAAGAACTATAACATCTAAAGGCACTCTGTCTTTAACAATCAGATGTGATACAGTTGTATTAATGAGGTCAATGTCAGAAATGGTATGATAAGTTTAACTAGAGTTTTAATGCCTGCTATAGTCACTTGCTTGTGCCACTGTTTCAAAGACTGTCTTACATGATTATTGCTACAGATGGATAGTGAAAGAGAAAGACACATTAGATAGTTTACAACAGACTGCAGTATAACTGCTAAATGGTTCATTACTTTTACTTGTGGCAACTATTCCGCTCCAACCATCACTGTCCTGAAACTGAAATAGAGTGTTATAGGGTGAATACATTATCTGCATGAGTGAGTTGGGGAATTGCACATCCATGAATCCAGATTGTTGGTAACAGCCAGAGTTATTATCCTAAGTTGACAGAGAAGACAAAAGCAGACAAGGACATTTACAACAATCAAGCAATTCAAATGCACAGAAGTCACTAATTCTTTCTCAGGAATTTAAAAGGAATTAACAGACTTTACCAACAAATTACATCTTAGACATTAATGGTACCATGGTTCACAAGAAACTTGTTGCATGTAGGGCTCTCTTTCCCATACTGTCATGAATTTTAAAATTAAAGCTGGGGTTGACAGGAAATGAAAGTAGAATTTTGCTGTTCTGCCCTTCTTTCTTTACTTTACTGCCCACAGACCAACTTAGATTGTGTACCGCTATGCTATGCAATGATCACATGTGCCTCACCACAGACCCAGGAAAGAAATTATTGTAAGATAATATTTACAAGATAAATACTGTCAGCCTGAATCTGAATGCAAGTTCAGGGAAGTTTTGTGGGTTTTGGTTTGGTTCTCATTTGAGGTGTTTAAACTTTGAAAAGAATTTTTACAAATATTTTAGATAATCTTTCGTATCTAATATTGATTAAGCTTTTAATTTTTTTGTCTTGCTATCAACTTAGTTTGAAATTGATTTTTGGGTTGCTTGGAGTCGGTATTACTTCCATATGTGTCAAATGTGTTGTTTGTTTTTAGGTTCAGAGAGTCTTCAAAAACTAGAAAGCTTTACTTGTGAGTTTAGTCGACTTTTTCTGGAGCTTTTTGTGTTCTTGTAACTCCTCACAAGTCCATCTACACACCTGAACTTTTAATTAATCAAGGAAGTCCCAAAGATCCAACAACTTTCCATACTCACTTTCTCTAAGTCTGGTTTCTTCTGGAAGTACATGCAACAGAGCATATTATAGCTGATACGCAGTCAATACCTGCAGAAGCATGCTCATCCAGCAAAGCTAGCTTCAAAGGAAAAATAGGCATTGGGATTAGGACTCAGAGGATCTTAGGGCACACAGACCTTGACAGGTGTTAGATTCCTATCCAAGCCTGAACAAAATAAGGGTCCACGGGGCCTTCCACTGTAGTGGACCTTGTCATCATGCTTGTTCAAGGTCCAGATAGCTGGTGAAAATGTAGGTACCAGTAAAGGTACATGTAAATAAGTTAAATGTTCAAATATCAGAATTGACGCATCTTCTACTAGAGTCCTGGGTAGGAATGGATCAGTCAGGCTTACAGTGTGAATGAAATTCTGAGACATACTGCTGTTGTAACACACACCTTTACCTACCGCACTGACTGTTTTGAAACAAATCGCATTTCTCTTGACTTTATTCTGAAGATTATACATTGTTTATTTAAATCTGAATTAATATCCATGTTTCAGGTATAAAAGCAATTCTTTCCTCTATATTCTGGAATTGATCTGGGGACAAAGCAGCTACAATTAAAATTCACCCTTGTTTTGAAATCTCAAGCACAACATATAACAAGTAGTTTTGTTACTGGATTTGGGCTGGGCAAAAATGAAACACTGTGTGTGTTCAAAAAAAAAGCTCACTGTTACTCAGCAAACTTTTTTTTTTTTGTTGGTGTAGGTCTCTTGAAGTAAACTATGCTACAAGTGTAAAGTTATATGAAAATATGCACAACCTGATTGTCATACAGACCACATTTGAATTTCTCAAAAAGTAAACACATAATCTGTACTATTTACAAACTCCTTGAACTTTTTTTTGTCAAAATTTTATTTTAAGGTTATTTTCAATGCTTTGTGCTACATAAATTTTCAACTGGGAAGTGGTTAACATGAAGGAAAATGATTGAGAGATCATAATATTTTTAATTTCTAGATGCTATAATTATGAAAAAGGACAAAACTTGAAAGCATCTTTATGAAACAAATTGGATTATCAGCTCTGAAAAACAATCACTTGCATATGTTTGTAACAATAACAAAAATAATGTTATTTTTCTTTCTTACTTGTTTTGATCCTAATTTTTTTAATGTAGAATTCCAAAGTATGCTTTAAGTGTTGACTAACTGAGTTATGTAAGTGTGAATAGAACAAGATTTTCTGATAGAATTAAATGAAATGTAAAGTAAACCTCTCAAAGCTTGTATGTCAAATAGAAGCTCAGGCTTTTTAAGCATATCTGAAACCACTAACTCATAAGCATATTCTATCCTTTGTAGTGTTATTTAAAAATGAAAACAAAAAAGCCCACTAGTGCTCACTTCATGTGGTGTTCTTTCCAAATGAAAATTTCATGTGTCCTTATCAAGATTTTTGCAGTAATATTTTACTGTTTCAGTAAGACTCACTAAATTTTTTTGACAAATTTACTTTTAATTTCCTCACAAAAATTAGGAAGTCACTTCAGTTGAATTTGGTGGAAAAGGACAGTTCTTTGACCAAGTCCAGGATAGAACTTTCTATAAAAATCTGCAAGTAGTAATCAATAACTAGCTGGTCAAAGCACTTTATAATGGATGTGCAAGACTGACTTCAGAGCAGAATGTTAGATTGGGATCTCCGAGTTCAACTATTCCTTTATCATAATCCCACATTACAAGTTTCAACGAATTTTTGCTGATTGCTTAATGAGTATTTTTACGTAAAACAACACTCTTGTTTTCTGTCAGGCTCTGTGGGACTGAGGAATCCTGAAAACATGAGTTATATATTCTTCACTTTATATCCTCCTTTATTGTTTAAATTTTTTGCTTTCTTTTCTACCCCCACAGGCTCCCTTTTTGTACTGGATGCTTGAAGCACTGTAGTATGATAATTTATGTTAAGAACATCAGGGGAATCTAAGAATAAAACTTCATCTCTCTGAAAAAGTGGAAATACTTATCAGTGGTATCTAATGCCAAATGTACTAATCTTCATTTTTTTACCCTTGGGCAAACATTTAAATAGGACTTTGTCACTGCTGAATTTCTTACCTTTTTTTCCATGCATAGTAATACAAGATTCAAATTTCCCTTTTATGATAATTTAAAGAATCTTGCTGGTTTTAAGTATTTATATTGGGCAAGACCCTAGTGTCCTAAGTCACATAGAAAATTATATTATTTGCCTAAGGAATTTCTTACTTAAAAGACAAGATTTCTGATTTCAGTGTTACAAAACAAAGGCCTGTAGGGGAGGGAAGGGAATTAATTATAGGAAGCACGAAGAGCATTGGAAGGCTAATAGAGTAACAACAAATATCACAAGACAGATACAATTACTGGTGAAATGATCAGAGAATACAGCAAAATACATAGTGATACAGGACAGATGTTTAAGTAAGGTATTCTGGTTATTATTGTAAATTTTATGAATTAATATTGCAATATTTTATGACTCTTCCCCTTAAAGGTAAGAAAAACTTAAGTTACATATGTCATATAAGGGGGATAGATTAAGAAATTCAGAAAAAAAACACAGTGGAAAATGGAACATAATTAAAAACTACCTATTTATTTCTCACAATGTTTCTTTATACTATTCAGCTAATGCTAATGTAATTGCTGATATTGTAAATAACCCATATTGCTTGATTAGTCAAATACACAGATTCCCACTGGTATGCCTAGGTTTTTGGCTTGCTAATTAGACACATGGATTTTGAAAATCTTTAGTTTGTTTTGCAGGAAGTTTTGGACTGTACTTTTCTAATTAAAAATTGCTACAACTTTCTCACTTCTGGAATAAGATTTTAATTTTTATATACTGCAAGATCGGTGACAATAGCTACCAAGATGCCTGCAGGTGAAAATGGTTATATGTCTACTTAGGCATCTGTTACTTTTTGTCTGATTTGTATCCAGACAAAATATCACCAGAGCTCACAAGGCATTATAGAAAACTGTGGTCATGAGGTACACAACAAAACCTCTGCTGACTCTCTTCTAGTTCTTTCACATCTAACCAAATTTAAGGTTAGGTGAGTTTAACACAAGAATATAAACGTAACACGAAACACGAAGATCATAAATGCACAATATGTGCACCTTATGACATGTTCATCTTTCTACCTAAAAGATAGAAAGGACAAAGGGAAAAGCAGCAAAATCTTTGGCTAGCTTGGACATTCAGCTTCCACACTGGATTCTCAGCTGCCTTATCAGTGAGAGGATAGTTTTAATGTATACATTGAAAGACACAGTGTGTAAGGTGAAAAGTAAGTGACTTTGGACAGTGGTTTAGACTTGAACTCAGATAGTCTCTTCCCAAGTTATATTTTGGAAGGAAAGAACACCTTTTGGGAGAATTGGTCAGATGATAGAAACATCCTAATTCAAGTGAATGGAAAGAGTACTTGGTGTCTTGTAGAGTTCTACCTGATTCTGACATCCAAGATGATGTTGCTATGATTTGTTACTGTGGAAGAGAAAGCTTTTGTCCTCTGAATGTGAAAAGCTTTTCCTTGTTTTCATGGTGTTTTATGACAGACATTATTACAATTTTAAAGGATTGATACTGAATTTGAGGGGTTGTAATGGTCGATCTGTATTTTTGCACCTTGTACAATTCCTGTTAATGGTGCAATATGCATGGTCCTTGGTATTGCTAAGGAGCAACTCATTCTTGATAGAATTTTTAATAAAAGTATAATGGTAAATTTACTTGGTTCAAAAAATTAATATGAAACACTAAGCATTTCAGTTCAACGTCACTAGCTCATATTTGAAATGGAAATGAGGAATGCAAACATGATTACCACTAAATGACTGCTTCTTTACAGGAAGTTTGTTTCTAATCTCACTTCAGTGTTTGTATGGAAAACCCCGTATGATGGTAGTGCCAAAGAAACAGTCAGTCAATATAATCACTGTATTCCTGTCTGCTCCTAATTGCATTCTGAGTCTCTGGTTTGACTTTGAGGATTTGACAAGTAATCCTGTAACAGACCTATCCAATTTTTAAATAATAGCACTGTGGCTGTGTTCAGGACAGCGTTCCAGCTCCAGCTTCCATCCTTGCTGTGTCACTAGTCTTCTTCCCAGATTGCAGTGGAACTAAAAATTTTCTGGATTATAAGGATCTGAAATTCTTACTGCTGAATAAACACCAGCTGAAATTTTCTTCCTCAGGAACCTTAACATCTACAAGAGGGTGAGAAAAATTGTTATCCAGCTGTTGACAGAAACAATATGAAAAAAATAAAATTGATGGTATTTTATAATTGAACTCCAAGAGACAGCCTAGCTAAGGGGAAGATTAAAACATTTCTGAGAGAAGTGGAATAAATAACTTGATGCTTCTGGGTGATTTGATATTTCTGGTTATTTACAATGGAAAATTTATGGATGAGCAAAATTCCTTATTACACCTTTTTTGTAATTGATAAAGGATAACTTCACAATACACACAGGAAAGAGAAATAACCACATAGGATACAGGACATAAAACTGTAGTTCGCTTAGTGATATGAAAGTTCTTTGTGTATACAGGGATATTGAATCAAGGCCAAATATTTTGTTAATAAGATCAGTATAGAGGAAGAAAACTTTGTCCTTGAACTTAACATACTAAAAGTGAAATCCTGTTCTATTACAAAGAAATGCTGATGTATCTACAGACAAATATATTTTTCCTGTCTCTGTCATTGATTCCCTATCTGTTCTTCAGAAAATACCCTAATATATGCCTATTAGCATTGGTATATATTGCTGATATTTTTTTGCCTGTAACTAATTAGTCCCAATTGTTCAAATATATCAATTTCCTCCATATAACAATGTACTCTAAACAGAAGATGCTAAAACAAAAGGTGCTGAAGCTTCCAAGTCATAATTTCTACAAATAACCTGGAACCTTAAAACTAAGTGATTTAGAATCTAAACTTTAGTGTTCAGCTTTCAAAATCCCAAACTACTTCAGCAATGGGGGGTAAAAGTGTTGGAAAAGTCCAATACCTACTCATCCTATTCTGTAAATATCCTTAAAAAGTGTCTAGAAACTGTTCCAAAGAGCAAAATCAAGTGGACACAGCAATTTGTAGGATATGTGAGGAAAAAGTAAACCTAACTTATATAGAAGGCTAATCTACTAGATTTTCTTGAAGGTGTCAACAAACCTTTGAATAAGGATAATATGATTTAGTCACTTGGGTTTCCAACAAGATTTTGATAAAGTCTTTCATCAAACCCTAAATAGAATGACAAGATCTTAAAGACCATCTTAAGAATGGGAAACAAAGTGCAGGGATACTTTGTAAGGCTTCTCAGTGTAAAGAATACCATTAGACATTAAGTTAGGACTGGAATTGCTTGATAGAACCAAAGATAATCCAGAAAAGTAAACTGCTAATACTTGGAAAGCAGTCAATGGATAGTTACTGTGTGAACTTAATTTGTGGTTGAAACTGAAAAAAATGCAAGGTAGTGAACAAAGGCAAAATCTACCAAAATGCACCCCCACCATGAGCTCGGACTAAACTGTTATTACCCAGGGAGAATATTTTGAGTTGCTGTTTCTAGCTAAATATCTGCTAGGTAGTTATCAAACCCAACAAAAATAAATTTGTTATTAAAATTTATTAGGCAATTAGAGAAAAAAATTAGAAAATATCATTATGCTATTTCAAAAACCCACAGAGATTCCACATTTCAGCTACTCAGTAAAACAATCTGGTGTCTTAGGAAAAGCAGAGAAAGCACACAATGACAATATCTACAGTTATGGAATAGCATACCTCTCAGGAGCTTTTAAAATCAGGACTCTTCAATATAGAAAAGAAATGACTGATGAAAATAATTTTTATTAAGTAAAAAATTACAAAATCGGAACTGTCATGGAGGAAATAAACATAAAATTACTATTATTATTTTGAACAATAGATAAGTGAAAAGGAAAAAAATTAGGAGCATTAAATGAGGTTTTAGTAAACAAATTTAAAATAATAATGAATAATGAATAATAAATGACATGCTTCTTCACATGGGATGCAACTGAGTGGTAAAAGCCATGCTGTGGATACAGAGCTGATAGAGCCTTTTTTCTATGACAGATGTAGCTTTGGAAGTCACACAGCTGCAACTACTAACCTGCACTATGTTCCTCTTTTTTTTTTTTTTTTTTTTTTTACTTACTCAATGCAAAAAAATTTTACCTAGTGACAGTGGGAAAAAAAAAAAAAATCTGGCTTCTGGAAAAGAGGAGAGACACTAAAAATGGGACCAAATATCAATGGAGTTAAAACTGTTTCCGGTTTTATGCCTAATGGTTTGGAATATGAAGAAATCATCAAGTAATTTCCAGTCCTGTACTACTTACCTTTATCCTCTCCTGTGTCTTTCAAATCTACCTGTCTCTGAATTAGCTATGGATGTAGTTCATGAACCTTTTTCAGCTGACTACAGAATCACAGAATCACAGAATATGCTGAGTTAGAAGGACCTACACAGATCATCTGTAGATGATGCCAGTCAGGAAAATGAACTCTCAAACCCATTTAAAGTCCAATGAATTACAAAACTGAAGTAAAAAAAATTCTGGCCTCTACTCATCCTACACTGTCCACAGGCTTCTATTATCCCATTCAAAATGCTCTGAATGAGTCATTACTTAATTAAATTATTGAAAACTGAGATTACAGAGCAACTACATAAAATATTTAGAGAATCAGTTTTAAAGAAAAATAGAAATCCGAACTATTATATTTCTCAACTACTAATCACATCACCTGTGACATTCATGGGGTTCTTTCTTATTATCTTTGAGACTGTAGTTGAAAAATACCTGGTGGGAAACTAACTCAGTTATGTGCTTTTTTCAGGATAGGAATAGCTCAAAGACAACTTTTAAATTAGTGATTTCAATTATATACGTTAAAAGTTCAGAAATTTAAAGCATACCCAACTAACTCTTTAAATCTATCTATTGTTGGAAGTGGTAATTTAGAAGAATATATTGGACTATCACATCTTTTGTTACAAATGTGATAATTTGAAAGAAAGTCATATTTTAAGCATATGGACAAGCATAAGCAAATTTTACATTACCTATGTAATAAGCAGGTTATTCATACTATGCATAAGAAAAAGACATGTGTGGCCAAAACATACTTACTTCTTACCTGAAAATTAGTGACTGGTTTTATTACAATTACTCCTCTTCTTTCCAGTACCTAAACTTTTTAAAGGAACTACTCAGTTATAATCTCTAATAGAGTTTTATACTGTCAATGTAAAAATAAACTATTTTGTGCAAAAAGAAAATTTCCAAATGCTGCTTACTGAGAGAAAAAAGCCATATATTTAATTTAACAAAAGACAGTATTATAATATTGATTATAGTAAAATATATGGATGGGACTTGGACTATAAATGTCTCTGTGAAGGTCTTTCTGTGTGTATAAATATGTGCAACTATATATACATATAAAGTAAATACACTGTAGATTATAATTCTTACTATCCTCTTGCAGAATGAAGACTGCATTCTATACATATGAGAAGTTTATTGATAATACACGAAAATCATGTGGGTGAATAATTGTGTTGCAGTGAGCTATTTCTTCCTTCCTTCCTGGTCAGTGGAACATTTATTTCTTGTATTTAAAATTCATCCGTCTACCCAAGCTTATATCTAGCTTACAGCACTTTACTAGTTCTGTCAATGTCATTTGCAGATGTGACAGCTACCACCCATCCTTAATAGTTCATTTAATTATACTGAACTCGCATCAATATTCTGGCCAAAATAGTAATGTAACCCAGTTAGGTATGGGCATTTAATGTCCTTCTGCACAAAATGCAAGAGAAAATCTTGGTCCTATAAACAAATAACTGCCTATTTAATTTATAATATTTTGAATATTTTAAATTAGCAGCCTTATATTACAAAGTGCTTCTTACAGATCCAGTTTTACTCAGTAAATCAGATCCCGCACTTCCAAAGAGTCACACCACACATGTACACCCCGAGATAGTTTCATCTTAAACATTTTAAATATATAGTAAAATTAGTAACTTGGTTTGAATAAAGTATTTAAACTAGTGAGAAACAATATCTTGAGATAAGCAGGAAGTAACAGCAGAGCAACTAATTTCATACACTTGTGTCCAAACTTGACAGATTTTATTCTTGTGTAGAAAAGCTTCAATATATCGTCTTTACTTCTGTGTTTATTTGATAGAACCAAGGGGGTTTGTTGCATCAAACTGAAAAAAAAAGTCTTTCTGTTTGGTGATATATACTTACTGACTGGGATATTCTTTCTTATTCATTTGGGGTAGCATTGAAGCTAGAATATTTGTGTATCATGTATTTATATTTATGTGTCTGTTCTTTAGCACTGCTGCATGAACTGCAAGACTGAAGAGACCACAGTTCTAGGATGACTCCCCTGCTTTGCTGCTTCCATTTGAAATAGGCTCAGATTGTCTTTCTGTCTTTCTGATAGCCTTCCTGGGGGAAAATTTCTTTGCATTCCAAGATGGCAGGGGCATATTAGGGCAGAAATGGCAGTGAGGTGTGTGTGCTAAAACATTTAATTTTCTGTTTCAAAAAGCCTGGGGTGGCCACAGTTCTGATCTACATTTTAGCCCCGACTGATTCCTCTACATTATCTAAGAGCCTTACAGAACATTACAAAATATTATGTATGGGGAAAATGTGACTGACCTGTGAGATTCAAACATCTTTTACTCAAAAATTTTCTATTCTAATCACTCAATATAAGCCAAAATGCAGATAACTGCCTATAAATCTAAGCTATGGTATTCAAAGAGATAATGATGGGTTTTACGGTTCTATTCTGGAGAAGCACAGTAGTGTCAGGCTGACCTACATCAGGATACCATTTCTCCTGAAGCTAAAGTCTGTGCATCTGGGCATGATGAGCTATCATGAGCTATATTGTTGGGTGGTGTGAAACTGCTTCGGGAGGGCTTTCTAAATGAAGTTTTGCTGTAAGTCACACATCCAACTGCAGTGCATTCACGCTGTTGTCAGAGACAGAACAATAAGAAAGAGGTTTTTGTATGTCACCCAGTTCAGTACTTGGAAGTCATGGCTGATAATGTCTTATCACAGAATATAAGCACAAGGGAATAAGGAGCTCCGCTTTCACCAACCTTCTCCTTTTCATTACTCTTTTGAGCTGAAGTATTCATTTAAGTTGTTCGGCACTTCAACATCTGTCTAATAGGAGACTTGATTTCAATTGTTATCTTCAAGACTGGGTGGAAAAGGTCTTGGCTTCCTTAATGCAATTCCACTGGCTGGTTTTATTATTTGACTTTTATTTGAAAGTAAAGTGGATTTTAACTTATTTTATGATTTGACTCTCACACAAGGCAGAAATACAAGTAAAGAAATCTAGAGCAGCAAAACATTTCCTGAACTTCTGTTTTTTCTTGTGTTCTTCAGCTAGTGGGAAATAAATCATTAACTACTCAAAGGCTTTCAAAAATTTCATGATTAATTTTTGCCATAAAGGTTGGGGGGACAATTGTATAATAATGATTTATATTAATGTATTCTTGTGCATTTAATTTGTCAATCTCACACTGAGATTATCCCTATCCCAGCAATGCTGCAGCAGGGCCAGTCTCCAGCTCCCAGACAGCCCTGTACTGTGTGGCCAGAGGTGCTCCTAAGCCAGGCTTACTCCATGGCCCACATCTTGGCCACTCCACAGGGGTCACCTCTGCGGCCCACACTTGTCAAAATCTGGTCATCTGAACACAATACTGCCATGATTCTTCCATGATTTTAATACATCTGACATTCTTATTTCAGAGAATCCTACATGATTTCCAAAAGGTTTTGTCATCCCTTTCTTGTCCAATCTTACTTCTATAAAGGCCAATAAGAATAATGCTGCCCTTTGAACTGCCCTTCGAATAAACTGCACCTACGACCTGCGTTTTATAAACTTAAGAGTACCCCCTCATCTTTAGCAGTCAGATAAGAAGTGCTCCCTGATTATACAGCATTTACATAACTACTTATTTTGTTGCTTTACATAGCTTGAAGACAGCTAACGTGATTTAAGGCATTCAGCTCAGAGAATCTGATAGTTTCCTGCTTGGTAGCCAAGCATAGTTACCAAACAGGACTGCAGAGAGGAAAAGTCATTCTCTCCATGCCACTAGATTTTGCCAGTACTGTAAACTTCAAACTAAATCTGAAGTACCACAAACAGAAGTGTGACCAATTTCTCAGTGTGTGTGAAGATAGAGGAACCTCTAAAAAAAAATAACATGATAAAAGCTATGACCCACCAAAAAAAATTGCACACCTGTTGAAACAGGTGTTGAAACAATGTCCCCCAAGGTTTGTGCAGAAGTGCAACATTATGTGCAGGAAGAGATCATGAATACTGCATAATATATATTCAGAGCATAGTACTTGATCTAATTCCTAAGTTGTTATGTTACATCACCATTCCTAATGGTGTTTGTTGTAAGACAAAATAAAATTTATTTCAGGCATAGCAAAAGATACTATTTTCTTGTTGTTTTAAATCTAATTCCTTAGAATGTTCTGTGAAGTTTCATGTAGTTTTATGCAGAGAACAAGACAACTAGACATTTTTTATTTTACTCTGTTTTAAATATTGCCTCCTTTTTACCTCTCATTTTACAAAGATGATCAAGACTCAAAAAAGCTCTTGTAACACTTTTCAGATAGTTTCAGTAATTTTTGCTTCACTTGATGGAGATTACTATTCCCATGTGTTGTGTTAGCAAAGTAGTCATGCAGCACATTTGAAGCTTGAATTGAAAGTCCATTTTTAAACCCTGAACAAGATTCATAAATAAAAAATATCTTCCTTGAATAAAATTCAGGTATTACACTGAAGGGAAAAGGCTTTATGTGTTAACACTGTCAAGACTCAACGATGCGTAGTGAAATGGCTCTACAAGTGATGAAATTCAGATTTCAAGCTACGTTCTATGACTTCCATTTTAAAAAAAAATGCACCAGTTTACTTAGTTTTGTAAGGATTTCAGTCGGGATCAGTTCAATTTTAGTATGCAGGTGCTGAATAAAACCCTCAAACATAAAGGCTGCCTTTCTGTGCCTTAAATCATCACTTGTAGGGTTGTCCCACTGCCCTAGAGTAGATCATTTTCAGAACATTATTTCTGAGAGACAGTGCTAAGTGACATGCAGATGCATCCATTTACCATACACACACTTTTTTTCCGCCTAATTCTAAAGTTTATTAAGCAGGGCTATATACTGCTTCATCCTTGTACACTTAGTTGACTGTCAGAGATGAAGAAATAAAGACTATTATCATTCTTTGGGATCTCATTAAAATGAACTATTGAATGCAATCAAATCACATCTATTCCTGCAGCTGTCAGAGAAATGCGGTGGTTCAGATTGTAGATGGTCTTTCCAAGAACTGGTGTTTCTATTAGTTGCCTTGAAAAAACTTTGATAGTTGTACACATTCAGTTTGTATCAGTTAGACATTTTAAGGACGGCACTGATACTCAGTTCTCATTCTCTGTGTCTGAACAGTCTCTGGGGAATAAGTATCTAACTCTATTTGATAGCAAGACATTAGGATAACTATGTGTATCCAGCTGGAAAAACTGAAATTCTTTATTGGTCAAAAGTACCATACTGAAGTAATACTCAGAATTTCAATGTGTTAAGGGTGTACCTACTATTTGTATTAGAGCAAGTTTATTTTAAACTTGTGCATTTAGGGTGTAATTGGTTTTGTGCTACAGAAGTTTAAAACTTGCTTTACATTCCTTAGACAGTTTTCCAAACAAAAGTCATACCTCATATTCTGGAAAATACAGCCACTTTCAGAAATTCACTGATTTAAAAAGTACAAGTATGTCAAATACAGCTGATAAAATAGTTAATTGTACAGATTCACATGGCATAAATTGAGAAAAAAAAATCTGTACTGCTATGTTCATCTTTGGTACTGTGAACTGATTACACACCAGATAGATGCACAGAACAATCATGAAAACTTATAGATGCTTACATACTTTTCTGTGCTGAAACAGCACTTGATTTCCTTGCTATTTTACTAATGTGTTTAACAAACAGAGCCACAGTGGTTTTGCTCATTATGTCAGTAGGGTTGAAACTCAGTTTCTGTGCACTTGCTGGCCTCTCCTGTTTTTGAAAGCAGCTGAAAGCTTTAAAATCCTTTAGTTGGCTTGATTAGACAGTGACCCTTTGCCTGGTATTGATTTCAGGATTTAGAGTTTATTACTAGGTCACTGTGGCAGTTTTTTTCCTTTGTGTTGTTGGCCATAACCCAACTTCTTGAACAACTAAATACTAAAATGAATCAGAAATTGTGCTGATCTCTTTTAAAAGGTTTCAATGTTTCTTTTTCCTTTGTAAAATTACAGAATTTTCATGTATATACTTGTACTTAAATATATTTTACATGCTTATTCACTAGCTCTAGAATGTCATTGATTTTTTTAATTTAGAAATGCGGTGAATAAGAAATGGTGATTCAGTATGGATTTCACTAAAAACTAATCCATATTAAAAGGCTTTTTATGAAAATAAAAAACCCACAAACAAACAAACAAAAACAAACAAACAAACAACCCCACAAAACCCCCAAACCAAACTAAACCAAAACAAAAAACCAGAATGAGAAAGCCAAACAAGATATTTACTAAAATAGAAGCTCATAGAGTGATTTGCAGTGTGCCATATCACTTCCTTCTGAAGACAGAACTAGAATTATTGTTTGGTACATACACAGAAAGAACATTCATAAAGCACAGACGAAAAAGAAGGGTTACAGTCTGCAGATTGCTGGCTGCATCATGGCTGTGTATAAAGCCCTGATTGATGGCATTAGAAGCAGAGTGCTATGCAGAGCCTCTAACAACTGTGTAAACATCCAAACAAAATGAGTACTGTACAAAACAGCTTGCAATCCCTCCTTGTTTGGAGTAGTTTGGTAAGTGTACCTGCTATTGGTAAGCGTACCTGCTATTCCATCATTACAGATCTTTAAAATAGGGAGTAGTAAAGAATTATGGTCTAATCACCAGAGAAAAGCACTCCACACATTTTTAATATTTTTTACTGTGATTTTCAACAGTCTATTCTCTGAACAGTTTTCTGATCAATTCGGCATTAATTTGATTGAGGTTGCATCCATTCCCTTAACTTGCCCTGGAATGTCACATGAAAGAGCATTCAAGTCTTTACTTGTGTCTACACGTATGAAACCTTTTCTTTACTCATAAGAGGCAATGCATTGTGGAAGGTGGAAAATCGATTAGAAACAGAAGCATCTTCACCAACTGAGTTCTGTTTGATACTATTTTTTTTTTCTGTTTAATGTATTTACAAATAAGTTGTAGGATTATTTGCTTCAAAGTTCTGCTGAAAATTGGACCTCAGCTGATTGATGCATAGTATTTTGAGTCTTATTGTTTGATTGTCTCAGACAGACAAAATCATAGAATCATGGAATGGTTTGGATTGGAAGGGACCTTTAAATTTCATCTGGTTCCAAGGCCCCTTCAAAGGGCAGAGACATTTTCCACTAGATAAAGTTGCTCAGAGCCCCATCCAACCTGACCTTGAACACTTCCAGGGATGAGGCATCCACCACCTTTTTGGACAACCTATTCCAGTGTCTCACCACTCTCATTGTAAAAAACTTCTTCCTTATATCTAATTTAAATTGACCCTACTTGAGTTTAAAACCATTACCTCTTGTCCTATAAAAACAGACCATGCTAAAAACTTTACCCCTCTGGTTCTCCTAAGATCCCTTTCAGAACTGAAAGGCCACAATAAGGTCTCCCTAGTGCCTTCTCTTCTCCAGGCTGAACAACCCCAACTCTGTAGCCTGTCCTCAGAGGAGAGGTGTTCCGTTCCTTTGGTCATTTTTGTCATCCTCCTCTGGACCCGGTCCAACAGGTCTGTGTCTTCCCTTGTGCTGAGCACCCCAGAGCTGGATGTAGCACTCCAGGTGGGTTCTCACTAGAACAGAACAATCAGCTCCCTCAGCCTACTGGCAACATGTCTTTTGATACAGCCCAGGACAGGATTGGTTTTCTAGGTTGTAAACGCACACTGCTTTTCATCCACCAGCACACCCAAGTCCTTCCCAACAGGATTACCTTCCATTAGTTTTCAAATAGAAATTAATGATCAGGTGTGGAAGAGCTTTGTCTCTTTCTCATAAAAGTAATCAGTGAATTTCCTAGTAAATTTTCTGGCCAATGAAGGGAACAAAGATGTTACTTTGATTTTTTGTCCTAGCATGCATGCTACACTTAATAATTTATTCCCAGTAGATGTGATTCTCCACTTTGTCTGTTGTCTATAGTCATATGAAGTTCCTGAAAATACTCACTGTTCAGACATCTTATCTCTTGTTAAGGTTCCGATCTTTCTTTCGAAATGGGAGCTGTGCTTTTAATGCAGTTTCTTTAAGAAATTCTTAGTTGTGTCTGATAACTTTTCACTCCAGAGCAGTTGTATTTATTCTGAGGAGTAATAAATACTACCATGGTCTACCATGATCCAGAATTTTTCAAAAAGTCTCTCTTCTTTTGCATTCTGAAACTTCATGCAAAAGGATTTCCCTATGTTTTGGAATCCCAGCAAGCGAAGTTTATGATTCTTCCTTCTCAGTCTCTGAGGAAACGTGCAATGCTCTGTAAGACACCGTCCCTCTTGGTCCAAGAGCTACAGATGTTTACATTCCTTACACATTTCCAGACACCTTCTCTACCTGTTAGGTTTTGAACTTTTTTTACATCAATTATCCTATCATAATCCTATCATATCCTGTCTCTTTTCCTTTTCTGCCTTTACTTACTTTCCCAATATTTTTGGTTTTGTCCATAGCTACTCCTTTTCTTGTTGTTTGTACCTCCCAAAAAAGTTCTCTTTAGAGCCTTTCCTTACAAAATGGCAAATTTAAAGCTGCTCAGAGAACAAATATGTACTAAGACCTACTCCCCTAAATAATGCCAGTGAATCTATACTCAAATCAGAGGCAGTCAATTAGTCTTTCTGAGGACAGCCCTGAGAATATACAAATGCAGCTCTAACCAAACTTGCAATTCTGCACTCTGGTGTATCATGCAGGTATAACTGTCCACTTAGGCCTAGGTGAGAAATAAATCTACTATGCTTCAGTTAAACAGGGAAAACATATTCACAGAATCACAGATGTCTCCAGATGCTTGATTGCATGTGTGCCACCCATATGGTTAAAAAGCAACCACTTTTATGTATGAAGGAAACAAATAGTACTCATAACTCCAAATATGTGTGCCATCAAATCTGATCCATATTTCATACAATGATAAAATGGTTTGGATTGGAAGGGACCTTAAAAATCTTCTAGTTCCAACCCCCCTGCCATGGGCTCCTTCCACTAGACCAGGTTGCTCAGACTCCCATTCAACCCAGCCTTGAACACTTCCAGGGATGAAGCATCCACCACTTCTCTGGGCAACCTGTTCCAGTGCCTCACCACCCTCACAATAAAGAATTTCTGATGGAATCAGCTTGGCCAGTGCAGGGTCTCTTTCGGAGCCTGGTGGAACCCTTTCTGTCCGACACAGCAGCATCTCCAACCACCACCATTACAACCCCTCCAGCTACCAAAATCTTGCAACATAAACCCATACACTGATTCTTCTCTATTGCTTTTGATGAATAATCTGACAACAACGATCTCTCTGATTTTTGTTGCTGGTTTAGAAGTTTTCATCTCTAAATGGCAGAAAGCAATAATCTCATTCGATTGTTAGGAGAATTCATGCAATACTTGCATTTTGTTTTGATTAGGCATCATGCAATACTTGCATACATTTTAGATTAGGCATCAATAATGAAAAAAATAGCAGTTACATTTTTTTTATATTTTAATTCTTTTATTCTTTCCTGTTATACAAAAAAAAAAAAAAGGTTGTATTTTTCTCCACTCATTTCTCTAATTTATTTCAAAGCTAATTTTTTTCTTGTATTGAGGGAAATGTTACAAACTCAGTAATTGTTTTGACACATACTTTAAGTTATGAGGAAGGAACTCCAGTTTTGAAACATATTTTCTTTTTCTTTTTCTTTTTCTTTTTCTTTTTTTTTTTTTTTTTTTGCAGTGTATGTGTTAAATGACCTGAAACTAGAAGGAAAATTAAATACTTTATCAAAAAGGATTACATTTGTTTATAACTCCTCTGGTGAAAGAGCATTCATCATTCCTCCCCATTCTCACCCATCTTTTCGTCCTGAACTATAATCCCATCATTTGCTTGACTGACTCTCTTGAACTTTGATCTTTGCTTTACTCATGCAGTGTAAAAAGTATTAATCTGGCACACGCACCCAGGTGTGATCTGTTTGCCTACACAGTCATGGCTCCTCTGCCTCTCATTTGTCTTAATAATACAAGCCAGTAGCATTAGTAAGCCCAATCAGATCACATCAGTTAATGGACTGTTCTTGTCACAGACTGAATTTTCTCTTTAGAAACAGAAGGGAATCATTTAGATCTCTTCTGGATGTTATCTATCTGGATATTTCCCCCTCCCCTGCAGCTCTCCTGTCTAAACCATCACTGGTTTTAATTAATATTCCCTCTTTCTTTTTTTGAGTCAGTGAACCAGCAATAACCCATGATGTGTCATTTTCTCTTATGGTACTTGTAGGCTGGTATCTTGATCATGGCAAGATACCCTTTCTGAATCTGCAGATAAACCAAATCTGTTTATTCCTATAGACCATTAAAAAGGAAGCTGGAATACTGCTTTTAAAAGTTTTTTCTTATATTTTGCATGTTTTATTGAAGAAAACACCAACTATGTTACTGGGTATGTATGTCTATAGCATTTAGATTAATGTTGAGTTCACAATATAAAATGATAATACATTTAGACCACATTAACAATGGGATATGATCCCTAATTTTACTATGAAAACGTATCAGCTGAATTTTTGCCGCTAACTTAGCAGAACAGAGATTTGTTCTTTAATTTTATTAAGATTCAGATTAAAATGTAAGGTGCCTTGGAAAGAAACATGATGGAAAGAAAACGACCCATCTGTTACAGTAGCGCTCCCACTT
The DNA here is from genome assembly GCF_003031625.1 of Empidonax traillii. Lineage (NCBI taxonomy): Eukaryota > Metazoa > Chordata > Aves > Passeriformes > Tyrannidae > Empidonax > Empidonax traillii. Next base: position 64,355 of record NW_020956048.1, read on the forward strand.
TTTATAATTTCAGTGGTTACCCTGCTTTTTTTTTTTTTTCTGTATTTCTTCAAAGCTCAGACCAACTTTACACCCTTATTCTCAGAAGATATAATTTTATATTCTGTCCTGGTTTTTGCCTTGACCATAATTTGGTATTTGATACCATCTTATGCCAGTGCTGGGGAGGGGGAAAGGGATTCTCTTGCTTCTGAGAAGAAGGGTGGTCCCTTCCGGTGGGAAAAAGCATGGTGTTGTGAGGAAGAGTTGGTTGGTATTTGTTGCAGTTTTCTGTGTAAAATGATTTCTTTGTCTTATACATTTTGTTATTATATTGTTGCTGTTACTGTTCATTTTCTTATCTCATTGCTGTTTCCACTAAATTGTTCTTATCTCAACCCATCATTTTCATCTCTTGTGCCTCCACTTCTCAACTCCATCCCCAGAGTGGGAAGAAGAAGAGAGAACAGGGTAAGCAAGCTAGCAGAATTTGGTTTAGAAGAGTCTTGTTGGGGCCACTGAATTGGGGAGTACCATTCCTAAACCACTGTGTATCTGAAGGACCAGCTTCTTTTACAAAGGGAGAGAGAGAGAGGATGTTCAGAATTCTGTAAAGTCTGTGCTTCCTTGGGAGACTAAATGTAGGAAACTATTACTGAAAATCTTAACCATGGCTGATTTCAAGAGAAATTATAAAAGCTTCTTTAAAAATTTAAGAATTAATTAAAATTAGAAGCTGATATTTACTTGATAAACTTAAGACAGTTATCAAAGTACTCATCATGTAGTAAATAAAAAATTTTAATTTTGAATTATTCATTCTGTAAGTCTGTAAATTATAAAGTCAAGATTTATTTCTGAAGTCTTTGTTGATTGCCAAGTTTATTCCTGGCATATGATTGGTTTTTTTTGCTATTTCTTTTATTTGCTGTTTGAAAAAAAAAAAAAAAAAAAAAAAAAGGAAGTGTCTATGCTACTAAAAGGTAGCATATCAGATTAAGCAGTTATGTAAAAGCATTATATAGTCATGAATCTACCCAAAATACTAATGCTATTCTATATCTCAGGATGGGGAAAGTAGTGTAAGTATAGAAAACTAAATTATATCCTACATATCTCTTCCATAAAAACAGTCAGACTCCTAAGAACTGGATTATTATCTGAAGGTAGAATTTTGCATGCTGGTAGGCAGAGAATTCTCATTTCGCCTTTAATGCTGAAAAACTAATAGGTCATTTTTTGGTAGCTGAAAAAATTATGAGTTTGTGCAGTTAAGCATGAATGAATAAATAGTATAATTTTTAAAAAGTAATTTATATGTTTTATAGAAACTTAGTTCTTACATTTAATAAGCTATAATGCATGGGTAACCAAAATACTTGTAAGGCTGTACCATATGTTCTGAATTTAATTCTACAAAAAATTTATGTAGCACAGTCTTCTTAGTTTGAAACTTATGTCAATGTAGTGCAACCAAATAAATGCTTGTGACCTGCTGACTTCCCTCTTTTCGTCCTAGATTACCACTGGCAAATTGATACAACTGTTGGATGTGGCTGTTGCTTCAGCTGTTACTGGTCGCAGATTTCTTGGATGTTCTCTATTTCCTCAAAATTAATGTTTAATAGTAAACATGGCTCTATATTTAGACCAATTGTACCTGCAAGAGCTAATATATTTTATATTTCTTATCTAACATTGCAAACTGAATCTGTTCCCCAAGGAGCCAGATAGGATCACTGACACCTCTGTGAAATTTGCACCTGATCAAACCTTGATTTTGTGTCTGAACTGGGAGCTGAGCAGTTGTACTTAGTTACAGTTTAGTATTACCTTTTTTTTCTAAACTCAAGAATTTTGCACTAAATTCTAATGAATAAGTAATTCTGCAATGTGAACACCATACATTGTTTTCTGTATTATGCTAAGTATGTTTCTTTAAATATCAGCTCAAGTGAGACTGTGTGCAGCTAATATACTGCATTGACCTGGGTATTTCCCTGGAATATGGTCTAATAAGTGACAGAAGTGTAAAATATGCCACACAGGGTTGAAAGATTATATAGATGTTATATCTATGCTATAAATTCTTTAGAAGAGCTCTCAGAAAATAAATGCACAGTACTTTTAATAGTTTCTGAATCTATAGAAAGAAGTAGTGTTTTCATAGAATCAACTGGGTTGGAAAGGCATCCGAGATCAAGACCAATCCTTAAATTTTCCTGGAAATTCATAAAATTTTCATTTGATCTGAAATTGTTTGGTTTTTTCAAAAATGAGGAACACACAAACCAGCTGAATAGATGGATATTTCAATGCAAATATGTTAACCCAGCATCACTTTAAAATTCATATTTGTGAATGTTTTGCGGGCTATTCTGCTTCATGATAGTAAAGAGCTTTTCAGACTGACATCTAAAGCTGCAAATATCCCATATACAAATAGCAAACATGCAGTACATGCACATATATATGCATACAGGCTAGCCTGGACAGTCTTTTCATTTCAAGATCTGTATGTGAATAAAAAGATTGTAATTTTATGCACAATGCAGCACACTTCTGAAGTGTTAAAGTTCTGAATTTGCCAGTCATCTATTCTCTCCTAGGAAAACACTTTTTGGTGAAATACGTAAATATTTTACTGTAGTCCAGAAATCATAATAAATAGAAATAAATCTACCAATTTACATATATTGACTAGGGATTAGTGTTCTAATCTGTAAGACTATGCCAGTGTTGGTATTACTCACTGAAGTAATGACCTGAACCTGTGGGCAATGAGAATCTAGAGATAGAGCTACAGACATTGCTGACACCATTCCTTCCTTAAGAACTAATTTCAATGTAAAAGTAAGTGAAAAGGCTCAGGTGATAGCTCATCAATAGAAAAGAGGTTTTACCCTTCTATACTTCCAATTGTCAGTTCTGCTTCTTCATTACTCAATCCTTTACAAATTCTCTGCCTCTAATGTACTTGCTTACTAATTTGCCCTGGATGCCTGGTGCCTCATGGCTTATTAGCTCTCTGTCATCTTATGTTTCACAAAACTCTTCCAAAAATCAGATAGATTTTGTCACATGAACTGTTTTAACCCAGCTTGTTTGGGTTGAGACCTCCATTAGAAAGTGCAAAGCAGCTAGGCAGAAGCTTAAGATTTTTGGAAATATTTTATGTTCTTATTTTGTCTTTCACCTGTTAGCTGCTTTTTTGAACTAGAGATATGACCTTTAATATTTAAAAAACAAAAACAAAAAACCCATCCAACCAACCAACCAAAAAAAGCCAGAAAAACACCTAGTGAAAATTCCATATATTTTTGAATTTAAACATTTAATAAATTAAGAAATGCCTATGTCAACAGTTACTGCTTTCTATCTAAGAGCCAGAAAGACAAGAAAGAACATAATAAGATAGTTCAAATTTCAATTATTCCAGAGCTACAGTATGTACAGATAAGTCCAAGGCATAGGCAAACTTTTTGTTTAGTTCTTTCAATCATGCCTTGTTTTGGAAAGAGATCTCATTTTATGAAATTCTCAGATACCATATTATGTCTACATTAGTCTGTAAGAAAGATTTCTGGATGTGTATGGGTTTTGGTGCTTTGGTTGTCACTATTAATTTTCCTGAAACTGTTTGCTTACTGTTAATTATGCATGCACTAGCGATGACGTTAGGAATGTCAGACCAGCTTTGTTAAAATGGTAAGTAAAGTTGCAACAAACTCAACAGAATGAAAACACTGGATAAGTAAAAGGTTGTTAGTTATAAGAGATGGGACTTGATTTTGACTTGATATTGATTTTTAAAAGGTTCACTTGACAAGAAATAACACTGTGCTTTTAAGCTCTATTAATCACCAGCTGGTTGTGGCCTTTTAGAAAAAGCTATTTATTTGATAGTATTATTACTAAAGTCCAGATCACGATACAGTATACCACATGCAAGTCAAATATTTTCAGAAACCTTCCAGAGCACTAGTGCTTCCTTTATAATGTTAATTCCCACCGAAGTCTATGGGTAAATCTTGATTTCTTTTGGCAGTCTCATCCACTTATTTTTAATTTGTAAGACAGAATATGAAGTATTACTAGTAGAAAACAAGCCCAAGAGAATTCAAATGAAATATATTTCCTGAAACTCTCTAGTCTCATGGGAAGGTGCCAAACATATTCAAGTAAAATTGAAGTCTGGAACTGTCTTGATTTGTCTTAAATAATTTATTGCACTAGCTATGAAACACTCAGGTGGCTAAAGTCTACTAGAAAAATCAAATGGTGGTTGTTGTTTACCTACAGACCTTATTCAGTATTATAAATCTTTGTTCTTTCTCAAATTTTTTTATTAAATTTTCTTATGTAATGCTTAATTGTTTGAATTAATACATACCTATACCATATATGATAGCACTTCCCTGTACCATTTGTATCAAAGGTTTAAAAACAAACATAAGGAAAGCATTTTTACAGTATAGACTTGCAGACCAAATGGAAAAGAAGTATAGTGACAAACACCAACATAAAAAATGAAAAAAACTGAAAAAAATTGAATCGGACCTGAAGAAGGCACAACCACGAAAACTGAGTTAGCAAACCATTATAGATGGTTCCTGCACTTTCCTACAGGAGACAGATATGAATAAGGAAACTGCAACAAGAACAGTGAGAAAGAAGTTCAGGTAATAGCAACATCAGTAAAAAAGACTGTTAATAACTTAGCTGAATGATTACTTTCACCTTTTATTTTGCTTGAGCCATTTTGATTATTAGTGTGTTGCATGGGTGTAACTTGATCTGGAATAGTAACAGTTTCTGCCGTATATTAATATGGTCCATAATAATACCACCAGTATCACTAGTAAATTCACGGTTCTATACATTGGGATAAGCTTTCTTTTTGCTCATAACCAACTTCTGAACATAACACTGGGGAGTATGGAGATTGCACACCTACTGTTTTAAATGTTGGGAATACCTCGAAGGACTAACATGAGGAGGAGGTGAGATGCTTTCTCCAAGTTACCTAGCAGAATTGACTTTAACACTCTGAACTTTCAGAAATCATAGATGAATATGTCATTACATATTCTTACTTATGTAGGTTAATATGCAATAATCTCATTCTGGTCTTTACTGTTCTTATCTTGCTGAGAGAAAGATCCAAAGTTTGGCACTCCCCAAAGCCCAAGAAATTTGCAAAAGTGATGTTTTTCTTATGAAGAAGCATACAGTGTCTGGGAATGTTATCCTGCTTAGGATTTCTGTCAAAAATGTTGTTAGAATTATAGCCTCCTTGAGGTTATGTTTCCATTTTTGTTTAGCTTTTATCCTAAAAAAATACATCTGTTTCAAGGTTTGTGCACAGGTTCTAAGTGTATCTAAAAAGTCCTCGAGGGTGCTTACTCAGTTTTCTTCTTTCCACTTTCTCCGGTTTATTTTTTATTCTCCTTCATTGTATTTATCTACTTAAAAAATGCCTGTCCTTTACTGTTAGTCAGGACTCCTCTGAACTAGCACTAGTGTCTCATGCTTTCTGTAATTATTAAAACTGGCTTCATGTGTTTCTTCCTATATTATGCTTCTAAGCTTTTACTAATAGCATTGTCTTTTTTTCAGATCATTTTACTGTATACTTACATACACACAGTACATATATACACACATATATGTACACAAACATGCATATATATACGCAAAGAATCACATATACTTTTAGACAAAGGTCATCCAAAATTATGCATACCCGTAAGTTGTGTCTGGCAATGAAAAAATGAACGGGCAGATTTGTTAATGATGAACAATGATGCACATCAGAACTTAGTTTCACTCAGTTGTCATTGCTTTATCAGACTTGAGCAGAGGAACTTCAGCTGACAGGTGACTGTGTCATCTAAAACAATAATAGTTTTCTAGCCAAGTGTTTCTGCAATTATGTGCTATAGTTCAATATGTTTGACTCACTTTTCTGCTGGCTGACAAGAGTGGGTTTTATCTTGCCTTTCGCTCTAGTCTGACCTTCTGCTAGACCACAGGCTCCATTCAGAGGTGTGGTCCTTGCCTGGCAGGTATATTGGAAGTGATGGTATGCCTATCACTATCCATGTGCACCTAGTGGGTACTTCTGATGGCCTTGCGAGCCCTACATTCTAAGTAAGATAGTAAGAAAAAAGAAAATGACTTGGCCTGGTTTCAGTCATAGATGAAGAGGTGCAAAGGTAGAAATCAATATGCAATTCTTAACAGCTACGTCTGCTTCATATAACCACCTGTAAATTAATGCACTAATAGCAGCAGATCAAACATGATCAAAGAAAAAAATATTTTTAAAGGAAAGCCTGACCTTAAAATACTTCTGTTTCAATTTTGTCATCATTACTGGTTACAGAAATTGAACTTTTATTTTCTCTTTAAAAATATGTGGGTTCCTTTGAAAGTACTAGATTTGTGAAATTAAATTGCTGTGTTGTCATACTACATCAAACAAAATGTGTTTCTATACTATGGTGTGGAGAAGAAGTTCCAGAAAGATCGACCACTGTATAAACCTTCAAAAAAGTCTCTCTACAGTTGTAGCTAAAAATGCTTGTCTCTGTCCCAGAATTCAGTTGTAACTTTTACTGTGCAACTCAGTTACATCTCAGAAATCTGATGCATTTTATAGACTTTTGACAAGATTTCCAAATGGAAATTGATTAGATTAAAACAATGATCAGGGACAATACATTACTGTATTACTTTGTCTTAATTTTAATGAGTAAATGGCACTCATACTTGTCCTAATTAGCAAACATGAGAAAAAATAATGATAAAAGAAACTATTTTAACTCAGTGACAGATATGAAATATGAAAAATATTGCCAATTACTGATAAAACTACATATTCCTTCTATGTAAATGATGACTACAGAGAATTCTAATAAACCACCTAAATTTCAAAGAAATTCAATATTCTTTTAGCATGTCTGTAAAAATATATTGAAATAATAATGTGGAAGTGAAAATATATATATATTTTTATAACTGCTCTACACTTCTACAACTGTTTCTAGGCAAAGGATTTAAAAATATTTAGGATAAATTAAACAGCAACATGTAATTGACACAGAACTCTGAGTCTCATTTTCAAATGCCTAAGTAGCTGAGAGCACCTAAATATGTAGATTCGGTCTAACTGGAATTGCAAATATTGGCCTGTGACATGTTAACTAATTAATCACTTGGACTATATGCCATTAGTTATGCAGCACATAATAGAGTCACTTGAGCTGAATTTTATGTTCCTGGAGAAACATCATCCTATTTTACAAATAGGAAAAGTAAATAATATGCAATACATTTTCTATGAGCCTTCTGCTTTAAAGCAGTGTGAGCTAAGTTCTGAACTCCTATAGGCAAAACACAAATGGCACGTGACAACATATTTTTAAGAAAGTGGTGAAGACACAAAAAGTTTCATTTCCTTTATTAAAAAGGAACAATGCAATATTAATAATCTTGGAATTGATTTTCTTGAAAATTAGTTCTATATGGAAGTTATATCTAAATTGTCTTTAAGCCTGACCTGAAATTATCTAGAAAAACTAGATGAGAAATATGTCCAACAGTTTTACTTGACTAAGTCCATAGACTTCTGCAAGGAGAAAGACAGCATGTAGTAAACAAAATCTAGATTGATGGATCCAGTCAGTCTAAAAGATTCCAAATCTTAATTTTTAAGGCCCTTTAATTTTTCTTAAAAGTGCAAACTAACAAACAAATAAAACCCCAAATCAATTCCTCCTATTAAAAAAAAATCAAAAAAAATCAAAAACAAACAAACAAACAAAAAACAAACAAACCTCTACTTTCCCCCATTGTGCAATATTCCAATGGACAGTCTTGAGCTGAGAGGACAAGCACATGACAGTCCTTTGCACATTGTTTAATGCACTACTGGAGGCCCTCAGGCATTAAAATGATTCTCATGTGATAAGGCTACATGTAGAAGCAATTGATTTGATCCACAAATACACTGCACTATCTTAGTTTTCTTTACCTATCCTTGATTGCACTATCTTAGTTTTCTTTACCTATCCTTGATAATAACAAAACACTTGCGTCCAAAATAAACCATATCCACAGTCAATGGCAGAGATAGAAAAACACTTTCTTCCATTCAAATAAAATGCATTTAAGAAGCAATTAGACTAATAAGGACCTTAATTTTTGAAAGTTGTTTGCATACTGATTTGGAAGGGCCAGGCACCAGGACTGTTTGACAGAAGCTTCAATGTGTGTGGAAAGACTTGTAGAGATCTTGGGAAGAAAAAATATTTGCCCATGGATCATTAAATGTGAGCAGAAGCAAAACTTTACAGGAGCCAGAGAATTAAAATGTATTTTTCTCCTCTTTCTTCACAGCTTTCTTTTCCTCTTCTTTCTACTCCCAGCATGCCTGAGCAATACACATTGATACTATCTGGTTAGTACTAAAGGTAGTATGAAAAACAAGCAAACAACAGACTTTTAGCATTCTAGAAAGAAAACAATAAAAATAAAAATATATCTAAAAAAACCAGCAGAAAATGAGGATGCATTTGGAACTATATGATTCCAAAAACCAATTATGAAGAAGAAACAAGAGATCAGACCAAAAGTGTAGCTAGAAAACAATGACAGCAATAACAAGAAAAGGAGTAAAAATGGGTAAAGTAAAAATGGGTAAAGAAAGAAAAGATCGGTACTGTGCCTGTATAATGGTTTTTTTCATAGTCTGTGTAAAAACTTCTATGTTTTTACACAGATGTGTAAAAACTTCATAGTCTGTGTAAAAACTTCTATGCACCTTCTCATTTTCTCTATGAGGCCACAGTATGACTGCAGTATATCAAGGAAAAAGGCAGAATTTCTCCATCAGTGCACAGAACAGTTCTTCAATAATTAAATATCTGTGACCTGAAGCTCATCAGGCATTTAGAGCTCTAGAAGTAGCTCCGGAAATTATAAGTTATATAATATATAAAATAATTATAACTTAAATGTCCATGTGTGAGAGAAGACCTCATAAAAACAGTTTAAACATAGTTCTACTTCGGAATTGGTTCTTCAGGTATTGACAAAAGAAATGTAGGATTTGCTTCTAGTGGTTTTATGCAATATCTCATCATCACGGCTAGGTTTTGCTAATGCAGGTTTGAGAAGGGCTCTACCCACGCTTGCTACAAGTGCACTGATGGCTAAAAAGGCCAATGTGAGATAGACAAGTCCGGTTGGAGAAGACACAGCAGAAAGACTCCCCAGGTGATATAGATGAGACGCCATTCTTTCTGCGTTGTCTTTTCTCCTCAAGAGTGATCCTGTGTGTGTTCTCAAAGGAAACATCAGCATTATAGATGGTGTGTCTCCAGGCCTCCCGATTGGAGGCCAGGGTAGACCAATGGTGGTGATCAATATGGCCAAGGCTGAGGGATTGTTTCAGGCAGTCCTTGTATCTCCTCTTCGGGCCTCCTCTCTTGCAGCAGCCAGTGGCAAGTTCCCCATAGAGCACGATCTTAGGGAGGCGATGGTCCTGCATCCTGGAGACGTACCCTGCCCGGCGCAGCTGTGTTCTCAGCAGCATGGCCTCAATGCTTGGGACTGCTGCCTGTTCAAGGACAGACGTGTTGGTCACATAATCCGTCCAGTGGATGTTTAGGATTGTACGGAGGCAGCGTTGATGGAAGCGTTCTAAGAGATGCAAGTGGTGGTGGTAAATGACCCATGATTCAGACCCATAGAAAAGAGTAGACAGTACATCTAACGTGGAGGTAATACTGCTGATAGCATTTGGTTACCATTGGGCACAGCATCATTACGGAGACACTGGGTCATATTTCAGCAGTTGCTATACAGAATTTCCCAAAATAAACCTCTTGCCCCATCCTTAAATCTAGATAGTCAACAATCAAAAATTAGAAAATATAGTTTTGAAATGAAATGCAGAGTTGAGATTGCAGATTTCCCCTTCATGCATTCCTTTAAAACATGGAAGGATTTCATACCACATTACTCTAAGCACTGTGAGCCAGAGTGTAGCCGAAAAGCAGAGAGGCTCCCCTATGGAGTAATTTCAGATAGGAGCTGAAGTTATGTGTCCCACATAATTCACTAGATGATGCTCTTTCTCTGATTTATACATAGGACTTAGACAGACTAACTCCTAAGCATATTAATTGGTTGGATTATTATGCTTCCCTGATGCCTTTATTTACGAAGTAAGATGAACTATTGTTACAAAGCAAGCAGGAAATATCCTAATACAAAAAAAAAAGAAAAAAAAAAGAAAAAAAAAAAAAAAAAAAAAAAAAAAAAAAAAAAAAAAAAAAAAAAAAAAAAAAAAAAAAAAAAAAAAAAAAAAAAAAAAAAAAAAAAAAAAAAAAAAAAAAAAAAAAAAAAAAAGGGAACAGGTTCTCTGCATCAGTGAATGAACAGGAAAAAAAAAAGTAAAAAAAAAAAATTGTAGATATTCTTATATCATTAGCATTTTTAAGTGAAATAAAGTTGATTTTTATGGTGTTATTACTTTTGATCAATTGATATTGGTGGGTGATAGATAAAAGAGTCCAGGTATTCCTAAAAATATAAGCTGAAGATAAGTGACCCTCAAGCCAATCCTTATTACCCAGGGGTACGTAATTTTGTTTCCAGAACTTGATATTTCTTATAATAGATTACACATACTGAATTCTTCTTTACTCAAAGACAACTGGACACTGTGCTACATAGCAGAGGAGGTTTTCTTGTTTCCACCTATGCACCTCCAGGTGGCTGATTAATTGCAAACAAGATACTGATTGCTACTGTGCAGGAATCACAGACAGGCATAAGGAGCAGGGCAAGCCTATGAATGGCAGCCAAGTAGAGTTGAAGACTCTATATTTTTAGAACTGTATATATGACTGCCTTGGGACATAAAATATCTCAAATGAGAAAGCACCAGAAAGTTACTTTTTAATACAGTTGGATGGAGAGGAAGATGCAGGACTTTGTCACATCGCTTGGAATCATATAAAGGAAGAAATCTTTCCTCTGTGATCTAAAAGGCTTTAGAATTATTTTATTCACCATAGCTCACTCAGGGTAAAACCTCCAGCAGCAGCTGCATTATGGCTAGGAAGATAGGCTAAAGCAAATAATATCCATTTAAGAAACCTTACTGATACCATTAACCTATTCCTACAATCAGAATTCACATTTGTTCCTTTTGTCTTGATCAGTTATGCTGACCTACATAGTTAGAAGGAAAGTCTGGCAAGGGCATAAGAGAGGAACCAGTTATTTTCAAAGCAAGTAAACTTAAAAAAAAACAGATTTTTTTTGGCTTGGGTTTTGTTTTGTTGGGATTTTTTGGTGGTTGTTTGATTTTTTTTTTTGGGAGGGGGATGTTTTTGTGTGTGTGTGTGTGTGAAATATTATTCTTTATGATTTTTTTCATCATAGTACACTATTTTATCCAGCCCTAGATCCTCAAATTCTACCCCTAGAGTGGCAGATTTCTTGGTCTGCACAGAAAATGTCATGTTGTTCTGTTATAAAAGGAGCTTTCTTTCTCCAAGTTGAATTACTATATATTCAGAAGATATTTAAAGATGGTAACGGTTTAGGCTACAGAGAAAAATCTCAAGTTTAATATGAATGTGGTTCTTTGCTCTGCTGGGATTTCACTTCATTGATCTTTCAGAATGTTCCTGTCAAATGGTATTTCGCAGTCTGTAAGGAGCAGCGGGAGCCTATCAGCAGAGATGTTGCAGGTCTTTGCTGTGTGGCTCACAGAGGATTCCATTTAGTTAAAAGCTGACAAAGTCTCCAAGCTGAAGTCTCTTCAATGATTAGGGGTCTACTAGCTGGGAGTATGGAATGGAAAGCAGTAATGAGGCATGAGTATAATTAATGCTAAGTAAGATTATTAACAGGATATTTTTTAATATTATTTTTGCAACTGATAAAATATACATAATGTTTTCTTGGGTGAGTGCATCTTTCTTGACAGCCACAGCAAAAACAGTCTTCCAGAGGGGAAAACCATTATTTTCTGCAGTTCATGAGTGTATAGACTGCACACTTATGCAGATTTCCATATTGAGTCTAAATCCTAATTTTCCAACTTGTAGTTGTCATTGTAAACAGACAGTTTATTATTTTGAGATCCCACTGGAATTTGGAAGCCCCAAGTAGACTTTCTCCAGTGGATCTACTGTAAAATAGTAGTTATGAGTAGGTGATGCATTTTCTATCATCTGCCACCTCTCATTGGATAAAAAAGGGTATAGTTCAGGCAACTAAAAACATATCAAAAAGGCTTCTTGATTAGAAAGTGCTTTCTTCTGCCAAACTCTTACTACTTATGCAGAACTAAATTAACCTCCTGGGACCATGACTTTATCTGACAAATCAGTTCTTCATCTGCAATTCCTGTTTTAACTTTGTTCTGCTACATGATCTTGCTTGTAAAACATTTCCTCAAAAAAGCCATTAGGGGAAATGTCAGATAACTCAATTCATCTTCTAAAATGAAACTATACAATCAAGAATTGTCCTTCTGCTACAAATAATGATGACAAGCAATGGTCTGAACTCAAAATGGGTCTACTTTATGTCAGCATTATGCTATTGAATTCAAGTTAGGCAAATATTAAATTTTTTCAGTGGTGCAAGAAGGTAAAGAATCCAATTGCAATACTTTTGAAAGTTCTGAAAAGAGACGTTCACTAAATATATGTGTCATGAAGTCTTGGTGGATGATTTGTGGGTGAGAAGAAAAAAGGTAAGGATGTCTGTTTCAACTGAGATGGATCATAGAACAGTCATCAGCTGCAGCTCTAGTGGGAACACATTAAAGCTGCTTTCTGTCTGAACTACTCATTGCTTAAGAGATAATTGCTGAGACCTGAAATCAGTGACAAAACAACTACTGAAAATAGTAATTTTCCTCTTCCATTTAATGTCTTCAAACTGAACTCAGGGTAGCTAAGAATTACACATCTGGGACTGAAGGGAATAATGTATTTATATCAACCCTGTTGCTGTTTTCAATTGTAATCTAAAAGAACTAGCATAAATTCTGCACATATGGTTGTTTACACCAACTGCACAGAATTTCTGGTTGTTCTTTTAGATTATTACACTGGTTGTAAATATATCAGGGCTACGAAATCTCTTTAAAAAGGCAGCTTCTATTAATGAATGTGCTTATACTATAGTACTATACATAAAATGTAAAATAGTGTTATTCTCTTTGTTTTGGTTTGTTGGTTATCTACTCTTTTAACCTTACAACTCATGTGATCATTGCAAAATAAAAGAGGACGGAAGTTTTGGGAAAAAAAAGAAAATCTGTATTATGCTAAGGCTAGAAATCTGAGAATAGCTGCAGAGGAAAGTAGGAAGAATGGAGATTCTTTTTAAGGGAGAGACTACACATGTATGTAATCATATTTTCTCAATTTACTATGAAGGTCAGTGGATTATTCTTTTGCACAGTGAGGTTAGCACAGAATTCTGAAATAATATCATGCATCACTCAAATCCTCAATAATTGCAGAATATTTGTGTCTTATTAATGAAAAATATTTTGGTGCATAGGAAAAATAGGCTTTTTGGCAATTTTTGTTGGTAAAATATTAAGCAGTATATGAAATAAATTAACAAAAAGAAGCTTGAAGGGTTACATTATATATAGAAATATATACAAGCGTACATTTTTCAGACTTTCCAAATTACACACTCATTCATTTATTCTTCATGCCGATCTGGAACATATACAGTCAGTAGCTGAAAGAAATCTCTCTCTGAAAAATATGATGCTTTGTATGCCTTGTAACACTAATGTTGTTCCTGCTGGGATTTCAAAGGAGCATGCTCAGATATAATTAATGAAAGTAGAAAGGATGTTTGTCTCCTTTGATGATTAGGTTTCTTTGTAAGGATGAATATGACTGAAGAAAAATCATAAAATTAATCAGCCAGAAATAGGCAAATTTGAACCATTTGGTCATAACGTTAAGATTGGGAGAAAAATTAAGAAAAAAGTTTATTATCACTACTATCATTATTAATGAATACAATTAGTAAAATTAATGTCCTTATCTTGCAGGACTTAGAGGCCCAGGAATAACACTAGTAGGAGCAGAAAAGATAGATGCATTAAAAAATGAAAAAAAATTCACCAAACAGTTCAAACTAAGTCTCTAAAATGCAATGTCCTCTTGAAACACTCTTTTTGGAAAGCTTTGGTAAATTTTTAGGGTACAATTAAAGCTGTATAATATGCAAAACAGTAGATGGAAACTCATTCCTGTGATGTAATTTGAACCAAAAAAAGAAAAAAGAAGTCTCATTCAAACCCCTAGTTCTGCTCAAAAGATTTGGCAACAACAGAGTAAATACGGCTTCACTTATCCCCTGTATTTATGTGGTAGAGAGTAAAACCTCTAAAGCGCGGATTAGGTATTCTTAACACATGGGCGGGCAACACAGTCTTGACACCACGAATGTGAGCTTACATATTCTTTTGACAGTAGCTCTTGGTTCATTTGTCTGAAGGTATTGTCTTCCAAATATCCCTATGTTCCTTCATGAGCTGCAAACTTGAGACAAGCTAATTTTCTTCACATGAGCTGCAAACTTGAGACAAGCTAATTTTCTTCACTCCAGCTAAGGAAAAAAGAATTCAGAGATGTTGTGAGTGATCTTGTTGTTCTCTCTCTCTCTTTCCTATTTTATCAGTATTTTTTCTCATAATGTTTCTAAAATTCCTCATAGTTCAATTTCCAACTACATGATATTGCATTTTGGCTAGTATAATGAAGCTATTTCTTGTTCTGTAGGAAAAATTAAGATGCAATTAGATTCCTGTGCTGTTTTGCTGTATAAACCTATACATTTTCTCAAAATCTGAATTTTTAGGGGGGCTTTGGTGCAGTGACGTAATAAAATAATAAGATGGAATGGGAGAATAACCTCATGGGACATAGTGTGTAGCACAGAATAGGTAAGAAGGTAAGAAGACAAGAGTGAGAAAACTCTTTCAGACTTATAAAAGTGAGGAAACCAGGGAAAATTCCAAAATTTCACATTTACTAAGCTATGTTACATTTGTTTTGAAAGAATAATCTAAAAAAATAAAAGTACGGTATGTCTTCTAAATCTGACGGCCCTTATATTGCAGCATAGTAGCAAAGCACCACCTCCAGATTAATTTTGCTCATCACAATACATCCTGAAGGACCAGTTGAGATCTTAAAAGTCTGTGGTTTGGAGTTCTCTGGAAGATAGGACGAAGCCAAACCTTTGAGAGATTTCCAAAAGCAAACAAACTATGGTGTTCTGATGCACTTTTAGCACTCATAAATTGCAAGTAGGACAAGAAGAATTTAGTAGTCTTTCATACTGCTATTAGCATGAAGTGGTCATTTCAACTATACCATGTTCTCCATTTTTTTGCCAGTTTTTCCACCTGGCTGCAGCACTCACTTCTTCACCTCAAGAAACAAAATCTTTCATCTCCCAAAGTACCACTACTAGCCCTCTTCCCAGATCATAGTTGGCCTACTCTGTGCACAACAGCAACAGTCTACAAGTGACATATTGAGGGGAAGAGTAAAAGGTTTATGCAAGAGCAAGCACACAGAAAAGATGTGCACTGCTCATCTCTTGTCACAGGGCTGTGACTAGATTCAGGGATAAGAGCGAGGTTCTACATCCCAGGGAAAGACACTCTCTGTTTCTTCCTGTCTGACAGAAATGGCTTCCAGGGGTCTATGCTTTTACCATGTATAATAATTTTCACAGAATCAGAATACGCCGAGTGAAAGGGACCAACAAGGATCATTGAGTGCAACTCCTGGCCCTGCACAATACCATCTCCAAGAGTCACATCATGTGCCAGAGGGTAATTTTTTTTAAGACACCTCCAAACGTTAATGAAAAGAATCACACAGGCCTTGTAAACTGATGTTTTACCATCAGCAAACAGGCAAGTATTCCTCAAGTTGCCTACCTATAGTGTCTATCTGTCCACTTTCCTCTGTGAGATCTATTTCTGTCCCCCACTGGTAACTGAATCCCATTAGAGATTTTACTTCATTACATCTGGTATTTTGTTGCCACTTATCAAGAATTTTACATTCCTTAGGTATTTCTTCCCTTTGACTGTTTTACCATAGCCCTCTCCTTGCTATGACTACTCTTTTTGCTTTATAGATCACTTAGGAGAAAGGCATTAAGGATATGTTCAAATGCTGTATTACAAAAACGTCTGAACAAGCTCTGTATGAGTTTCAAAAGCCATGCAGAGTGACATTAAATCTAAGGCATTCTTGCTGAGAGGCAAGGTATGTTAGCATGAGTGCCTTATCATATTCAGTATTTGAACAGTTTGTGTCCCATCCTTTTCAGTGTGAACAGAAAGAGTTCAAGTTGCCTGCAGTATGTTGCACTGATATATTTTTACTGAAAGATGTAGTCATTGTTGATAACATTACATTTATCAACACTTCCACTCTCAAACTGTACTGGCAGTTTTTCTTGATTTCTTTTCTTTTCTTTTTTTTTTTTCCCCCTAATCAGAAGCCTCTAGAAACTTTTGTCCTGAATTAATTGTTATTCTCAACCATGCCGTACTATCTATCTGCATACAGTATTTGACAGTCTTAATTTTTTTTGTTTGTTTTTTACACATAGTGTTCATCTGATGATATCCTGTATGTCCCTTACGGGTTGGTTTTGTCACAGGTTATAGCAGTTGCTAGAATGTGCTGAACAATTTCAAGGGTGTCTGGTGTTTTAGCCTTTATTGGACAGCTGAGCATTAAAGTTAAAATCCAAAAACACAGTTGTAAACTGAAATGAAAAGAAATCATACTTTAAAAATCATGCTTTAAACTGTTTATACTAAGACCAGATCTGAAAGGTCTTTCCCATATTTATTTGATTTGTGTAGTTGTGTTCTCAGTCCACTTAGGCAGGGACTCTATACTATATATCTGCTAGGTTTTTCCTCTATGAAAAAAACTTAGTTTTAAGAAAGAACTCTTTCAGTGGGCAGAAAACATATGATAGTCCTTGCTATCTCACATACAGCTATGCAGATGCAATCTCCCAAATGTATGCACTCCAACTAATTCAAGAGCTGAGTTCTGGAAGACATTTCCCTAAACTAACAGCTTCCTAGGAATTGCTTTGGGAATTGCTGGCAAAACAATTTTGTGAATGGAGGCTTAGCAGAACACTTGTCTTCTCCTCACAGAACAATTTACCTTTATCTCTCTTCCAAACCCCATAAAAAGCAATCATTTAACAGCCCCTAAAACCTTCCTAGTGAGAAAATTATGCATTCCTTAATGTATTCTCTTATAAAGTGTTTTTATTTATTGAATCAATACCATAGTGTATCTTTCCTTTAGTTCAGAAAGAGATGCCATACAAACAGCTAAACCAGAAAAATGACTGTAGCTTATTCTGACCCCTGAGACCAAACACAAGAATCATCAGCTACGTTGGGTATCTTTGAGACAATCCATAACATTCTTTTAAGATATCTTTTTTCTACAAGCACCATTTGCACTTTTCTACACCTTACTCACTACACAAGAAGAAAACAGCCTGTCAGATACAAGAGACAGCTTCTTGTCTTCTTCCTTTAGCTCACTGGTATACCTTTCTATTGACATGATGTTCACACAACAGAAAAAGCATTTAAGGACCAACTGACTTCTAAGATTTCTTTATGTTGACCACAGCTGACATCAGAGTGGACTCAGTTAGAGGACCAAGGTGTTAACTTCATGTCAGGTTTTTTTTAGCTCATAATACGTACTCAGTAAGCATAACATTAAAAAAGCTGGGAAAACATACTTTTTTTCTTCTTTTATATGTTAGCACTTTCTGCATTTAAAATGTCACTGTGAAGTTAAACAAGCAGAGAAGTTATTTCAGATACAACTAACAAACCATTTCTAATAATCAGAAATCTGGTAAAATAATCCTAAATTTCTGTTGGAATGAAATTGGAGGATTTTATTATTTTGTAAGAGTACGTTCTGTTAGGTGAGTGACTGTATAGCAGAGAGTGATATTTACTCAACAGTTTGTAATAACTAATTGAAATAAAATAATAAGATCTTGCTGAATTTCTCTTTCTAAACCTTCTTGAAGAAATACAGATTAGAATACACATAATATATAAAAATAAAATAACTCTTAAGCCTTGTGCCAGATGTTTCTGGGGAATTAATTGAAATTTTCATAATACTTTATAAGCAAATAATTATAAATAAATTCTAGCATTCTAAACAATTCTGCTTTGTTATTTCTATTAATAACAATGATTCTGTTTAGAAAAATAAGTTTGATACACTTATTAGAGGGTGTGGAAGGGGAAATAGAAGTTGTAGGAAAATCTACCCAACCATTGTTTCTCACCTCAGTTTTCCTGTGTCACTTCTTCCCACATAAAAAATCCACTCCCCTCATCTGAAAGAGATGGCAATTTACACATTTTCTCATGAGTGTGGTTAATTCACTTCAGGATACATTTATATTCCTGAACTTAACAGCCTTTGTTATGAGGCAAAAGTGGTTAAGGGACATTGAGATATAGCGACTGCATTTTAAATTTAAATGAGCTATATATTCTTGCTGTTAACTATTTATGGATGGAATGGGAAGCAGGGCTTTTATGCACATGCAGAAGAGTATTGCCAAAAATGTTAAATGGCCAAATAACTTAGTGTTTAAAAAAACCAGTTTTCTTATACTGCCTCTGGAAGAGATACTGTGGTGTGAATCTCTTATTCCCCAATCTAATGTTTTTATTATGGTCTGCCACAATAAAAGTTAAGATTGTGTTTTCCGACATTTCTTTTGAGATGCAGTATTTTTAAGAAAAGGTTAAGTTCAACTGCTTCAGAAAATCTGTCTTCACATTCTCCTCTAAAGAGAGACTGAGAAGCTTGGGGAAAAAAAAAAAAAAAGTAAGCTGAGGATGTGAAAGGGTGCCCTCTGTTATAAAAGATATAATTTAAAGAAATTATGATAATTGCTGATATTCATGTAGAGAACTGCTTATAAGGTAAAAAAAGGCAGAATCCAATTAAAGAAATAGGGATTTAAATGGATTGCCTCTTCTCAGAAAACTCTTGAGTAATAACAGCATTCAAAGGAAGTTAGTTAGAGAAACACTGGAAATACTCCTGTATTGGAATTGCAATTTCTAATTCTACATTTGAATCTTTTGATTCGAAATCAATTGGGTTTGTTTTGTTCTGTTTTGTTTTGTCTGTAATTTAGGACCCAAAGCTGTAAGAGCAATTCAGGCTACCTAGTCACATATATGTTTCTTAAAATGTTTGATGCAACAACTTTTATTCCTATTTTTTAGTTAGAGAACATGAGAAATTGTGGATAAAGGACAAGAGTTGATTCATTTCTATCAAACAGTACCTAACTTTTAAAATCCTGTGGTGAAATGAATGAGGATTATAATGTAATGTTCTCCGTAAGGGTATCAGAATCTGTGTTATGCATAGTAAGATATCTAGGTGTCTTGGAAAAAAAAAAACCACAGCTAAGATCTGGCATACTAACAATGAAGAACAGCCTAAACAGCTAGCAACAGCTAGCTCTGAACATTTGTTTGAAAATTTGGCATTTCCTTCATTTTTCTGTCTCTGAGAGTGTCTTGTAGATAAAGTGCTGAGGATGTATGTACTCCAAAATTTCTAGTTGAATTTGTAATTAATTTATTGAGACTTGACAATAGTGTCTATGTGTTCTACATGTTTATTAAACTGAATATCATTATTTTGAAATATAACAGAAATGAGGTACGGGAGATTCAATGCAATTGCTTTTTTCTCTGAATTTTCTCTGAATAAGGAAATTAGGAGCAGGGGGACTAAGGAGTTATTTCTTTCTCCACCAGTTTGTGGTTTACAAGGTTCATTAACACCTTCAGTAAAGGAGCATTGACACTAGGCTGATCCTATCTAGGACTAATTTGGCCAAATATCATCATTAGCAAAACCAGTCAATTTGTATGCTTGCAGAACTGAATCTAAGGCCCAATAAAGATGTAATAGGTTTGCTAAAACATAATACCTGGATTTCTTGCAACCATTTTATATATAAAATGTATATATATATATATATATGTATGCATGTATTAGAATAATTTTTTTTTGTAGTAAAAACAAATTTCTTGACTAACATTAAGGGAATACACAGTGAAAGAAAGACAATTCTGTCTAGTCAGACCTCTAAATTAGGGCTCATCTCTCTTTTGCAGCAAGTATTATTTTAATGGATTGAATCCTGTAATATTTAACAATTCTGTCTCTCCTGGTATTTTGACCAAAAATAATAATAATAAAAAACTACTCAGTTGTTTTATTCTTCAAAAAGTGCTAGATTTCCATAGTGCTACTAGAATTTTCTGAAGAGTTGAAAGGAGACCTGTAGAATGAAAGTTTTTCTTTCAGTTCATCTTGTGAACGGTGCCAGCAGGAATTCTTTAATACTACTATATTTATGCTTTCATTTCTTCACCAGTTTTGGAAATCAGGGACTCCCATCTGGCTTCAAACATGTACCTAGAAAGGCTGTAAATAATGTGAAACTAAATCTAATGTGAAACAACCAGTATCAGGGTGAACGTAGACTCAATAATTTCAAGATTGAAAATACTATGGTTCCTTTTAAGACCCCCAAATACCTCATACAAATTGCTCATATTTTCATTCTACAAATCTGTTAAGTGTGTATTGGATAAATGAAACTGCAGATTTGTAAAAAAAAATTTTGTATTCCAAATGTTCCCGTCAATTCTCAAGCAGATAGGGTAGAGTTTCCTGCTTCATGGCACCCCAAATGTGTGAAGCTATTTACTTTGCACCTGTGTAGAGGAGGAGATGTATTGGAAGCCCAGCTGTGGAAGCTTCACAGCCCACATGAGCTCAAATCTAAATGAAATGAGAGCTTTAAAAATTAATTTTAAATTCTCCAACTTTTAAGTGGACTTATTCCTTTTTATTAATAGCATTTTTACCTCAATACACTGTGATAACGGTATGCTGCAGTTTGTAAATAATCTAATTCACAAAGAATTATTATCTGATAAACTGATGTAGTAAATATATTGAGTGGTTCTTCAAAATTGGATTTTTTATAATCTTTAAATATAATAGCATATTGTACAGAAGATTTACAGAAGTTAATCATTAACTATCTTCTACTCCACTGGAATTCAGATAGATCCAATACATGCAGATCCACAAACATAACTAAATACAGCACTTAATCATTGTAAATTGTTACAAGAAAAACAGGTTTTTTGCGGTATTAATTCCTTTCATATTTGTCATAGCATATTAAATTTTAGTTAAGAGATCTTTGTTTCTGAAATTTAGATCAAACTGTACTATCACACTCAGCTTTACTATATTCACTGTATTTGATGACTCAGAATAAACTTGCTGTTCTAACATTTTTTTGGAAGGTACTTATTAAGTATAATTTCAGACTCATGTCAGTGTTGTCATGAGTAGGACTCAGGCTTTGGGATCATGGGTGCTTTATACCTTTTACAGAACTTGGTAGAGAGAAGATTGGCAGTGTTTATCCCTTTTTTGGTATGTTATAAAAAATTTGACTTAGACTGATGAACTGGGTAAATTCTCAATGTTCTCATAATCGTCTTAAGCTACCATGTATAATCATTAAAAAAACACTATTAATAACTTTATTTGTGGATAAGCTTTTTCAGGAAAGCAATGATAATTTTGGGAAGACCTACTGCCATGTAGACTGCATTTTAAAGAAAAGTTTTATATAGTGTCTTTCTAATGCATCCTTTCATCTATCATTATGGTATTTGTGCTCTTTTTTATAACAGATACTAAGATGTTTAATATAGCTTACATTTTACAAATACCAGATAACATCAACTTGCTTGATAATTATGTTTTAATATATTTGTAATGCAGTGTATTAGAAGTGTTCCTTCAAATTTGCTTCAGAAAGACAAGTCACTAACTATAACTTTCAATTTCTAATGCTCCAAGGATAGAAACATAAGTCTAGAAAGTTACCAACTCTTCAAAAAAAGCAAAGTGTCAAAAGTATCAAAAATATTTTAATTGAAACTTAACTTGATACAATTTTATGCATGTACAGAGAAATTAGTTTTTCAATATTTTTAGTTTCTTTCATAACCCAAAATAGTCAAGCACCAAGAGCTCTTCTAATTATGATTCTGACAGTAAAAGTGAAATTATATCAGCTAGATTTCCAGAAAGATTCACAACCTGATGTTTTGGTCAATGCCATTCTAAAAGCTTTGTTTAAGCTGTAGGAGTCTACAATGCTTGAATTGTTCTGATTTTTCTATTATTTTGAAGTCTACTCATTACTTCTCTCAAGAGGGAAAAGTAAAAGCATCTTTTCACTTACAGCACTGTGCAAAGGAACAATGAGATATGGGGCTTATATTTCTGATTCTGATTGGTATACCTAAATTAAAACTCTTTTCATTGTAAACTCTTAAAAAGTAGTGAAGGAAAACAGAAATGTACTCCTATATCTTTTAAGAAGTCTGCAGTGTTTAAAAACCTACCTTAAGTATTTAGTTAAAAAAATTAAACAGTTAATTGGCAATTAATTGTGCTTTGGTGATATTCTCTTACAGCTCTTACTGTCATCTCCTGTGGCCAGGTATAATAAAAGTTTATCCTGTTGCTGTTGGCTGACCTTATGAGTTTCCTGCTCTGAAGCACATAGTAGGGTTTTGAGCATGAGGTGAAATGCTGTTTAAGACCTCTGTGAAAGGCTGTCAAAGACCTCTGCAGCAGAGGTATCCAGACAGATTTGATTTGAGGCTCACAGCAGTAATTGTCTGTATGCTTGATGATGAGAAGGTCTCTGGCTTGTATCCCTCTATAAAATTCTTGGATGGAAATAGTCAAAGTTTCTGTTAAAAAAAACAAAAAAACCACAATCAACAACAACAAAACAACAACAACAAAATCCAATCTATATAAGAAGAGATTTTTTCCAGTGTGCAGAATGAACTGATGAACGTGAGAGTGAGACACAGACTATCTGTTTAGCATATAGATTTGTTAGTCAATGGGGTTGTTGAAGAACTAAGTTCTGCCTCAGAACTTTTAAGATGACAGAGGTTACTTTCATTATTTGGGGGGGGGTGGGTTGTGGTTTAAATTTTTTTGTTTGTTTTGGCTTTTTTTTTTTTTTCCTTCCAGCAGGAGAGGTTGAGAATGACCTAATTCTGCCTGATCAATAGATGAAAGACTCAGCTGAAATGTGAGAGAACTTCAAATTATGATCTTCCCTCAGGGTCTTCCACATTCTTCCTAGAAGCCCTTGTTGTATGGATATCGTCTTTCTACTTCTGGGGGAAAAAAGTACGGCTTAGTATTGTCTATCTTTTTTTTTATCAGGTCTGTGGAAAAAACTTCTTAGAGCACAAGAGGGTAATCCACACTTTAAAAACAGCCCAGTGTTGCTGCAGGCTGAGCACACAGCTTATAGCTGGTGTTTTAGCCTCCACATGAGATATTTTGGGGGCACTGTGAGAGCTCACTGTGAAGTCTGGGGTGTGTTCCCCCAGTGGTGCTGCTGCTGTGGCTTTGTTAAGCACTGAGTTTTGCTCTAGAAAAGATACCTCATCTCTCAGCACCTCTTTGAAGTCCTGTGAAATAAGTGGGATGACTGCAACATAGACTGAAAGTTAACTGCGTGATGACAGAGGAAATTCAGTCTTCTGGTATGAACTGAATGTTCCTTGAATTGTCTACTCAAACAATTTGGTATTATAAAGGAGTCTTAAACAGCAATTAAAATATTAATGTAAATAAAAACGTTCTCACACAGGTCATGAAAAACTACTCTGGAAATGTTTAAAACAAACTAGTTAAGTGTTTAATTCCCTAGGTACAGCAAGATGTAAATTCTTGCAATACAGCTTCTTCCTTTTAATCTCTGTGTAGTGATGCTTCAACAGTCTGAGCCACGGGAAATTTTTTTTAAGTACCTATTGTTTTTACCAGTGTTCAGAATGAAAAGAACAAAGCCAAGGACGTAGTTTACGTTCTGCATTTAAACAACAGTTGATTAGGTGATAACAGTATTAATTACTCACTGGCAGGCAAACAGCCTAGGTAATCAAAAATGCATATACTGCAGTGAGATTTGTATTGTCATGAGAAAATAGATGCCATCACAGCATCTTGGAGAAGGAATCTGGCCAAAGTAGGGATCCTCTCTATCTAGGTGAACCAGTACTGCCAGCTGGTAGATTGATTGCATGACTACACCATCACTGAGCACCTGGCTTAGGCTGCATCTAGAGGTAATGTCTACATACCCTACTTACTAGAGGAAATGGCAAGGTTAGCGTTATTGTGTAAGTACTAACAAAATCTTTGCACAGAAAATTGATTAAATAATAGATATTACTTCCTAGAAAACTAGAAATAAAATATTGTATTGAAGCTACTATTAAACTATATATTTATAGATTTTTATTTTTTTTAGAAAAAATGGCTTGCT
The DNA here is from genome assembly GCF_003031625.1 of Empidonax traillii. Lineage (NCBI taxonomy): Eukaryota > Metazoa > Chordata > Aves > Passeriformes > Tyrannidae > Empidonax > Empidonax traillii. The sequence goes on from NW_020956048.1 coordinate 88,919, forward strand.
GTTTTCTAAGTAAGATGTAGTTTGTAACATTTATGCAGTTAGAAAATAAAGCCAAGTTTTACAATGAAACAAAATCAAGAGCCAAAGTAAAATTATAGTTAAATATCACAAACGTATCATGAAATCCATGACTAATAATACTTAACATTTTTATAAATTAGTTGCATTCTAAGTGTTATCTGTAAAAGGACATTCCAATGACTTCCACTGATACTGTTTTTGCATTTCACTGACTGTCTCTTTTATTTTTAAAAAATATCATTCCAATTATGATCAAGTAATAGAAATGAGTTCATTTAGAAACACAATCTGAAAATCAGATATTATATATTTATAAGCAGCGTGTATAGTTTCTTTTTTTCTTATATTTCAGTTACTATTTTCAGAATTTTCATTGAAAATAATCTAAACTCTCATTATAATGAGGCTGTCAAGAAAATAAATAGTGAAAATAAGAGTTGGAAGGAGATTTGATTTTGTACATTTGTACAGTTTGTATAAAGTACATTTTGTGGCAAGGAAGCAATTGATTGTTTCTCCATTTGTATGAGTGAGGTTAGGTGAACCCACATAAATAGCACTTCTGAGATCACTTCCAGAAGCTAGAGTTCTTCTACTTAATGATTTTCAAGTTTTGAAATAAATGTAAAATTTAGGAATTTATCTTCTCATTCAAAGGTGTGGGAGAAAGCTCTGAATCTCAGGAGACAGAAGGAAGAAAATTATAATATTTTAGGATAATGCTAGCACAAATGTGGGGTTTTTTTATGGTGCTGTACATGTGACACTTTTCTTTTGTTTGGTGTGTTATTTAATTGCAGGTTTTGTTTCAGTTTGTCCTGCCAGAGGGAACTCCTTGTTTATGTTTCATTTCTGTGTCCAGTTATTAGAATCACTGTACTAATGCTAGGGTCTTCTCATAAATTCAATTACAACAGCTGTTGCATACAAGCAATTGGACATCTGTGCAGTAGCTCCCTCGTTGCAGCTTCCTTTTACCATTCTGTTGCTGCAACTAGACTCATAATTTATATGTGCACTGTGCCTTCCTTGCGTAGGATCTTGAACGATTAACTGCTCATAACCTCTTTCAAGGCAGGTAAAATGCTAATATATCCACCTTCCCTTGTGGAACAGCTGGCAGAGTACTTGGAGCCTAATTTGCCCGCAGAAGGACAAAGGACAGAAGGCAAATAGCCAAGACCAGTCACATTAAACCTTGTTTTAAATTGAAAAGAACAGAGGTGCAAAGATAGCCACTTTGAAGCACGCTTTTACTAACAAAGGAGGCAGAAAAATGTTTAAGAGGAAGATGAAAAGGTTGTTTGGATTAGCTGTTGCAAAGCTGAACAGAATTGTGTTACAATAAGTGATATAATCTTCTTTCCCTGCAGAGATATGGTGATATAAAAATCCCCCTTTGTACTGGTATTTTTATTCTGTATGAAAAAAAAAAAAAAAGCAATCACTCTGTTAACCGTGGTTACACAGCATTACTATATACATTTGGGTGTTTATTAGTGCAGATGTTTGGCTGAAAAGAAATCATGAATCAGACCAGAGTAGTTTTTCTTAAAACTTACTTATCTGAGGGTCGTTTAAGATGGAATGAGGGAAATGGAACATTCTTTCCTTCCATAAAATTCAAATTTCTCTAAATGTTTTGATAATCACCCCTCCCTCTCCAGTTTGTGGCATCAGTCACTGCAGGACAGGATAAACAGGTGTGTCTTACAACCATACTGTGAATTATACTGAATTCCAGCAGTGTTGCCCTGGTTCAAGAGTACACAAAGTGCAACGTGAGCACCCCATGACTCTCATCTCCAAGTGCCGTTTGATGAGCCAGGGGCCTTCACAGTAGCACCAATTAAAGAAATTCTTGCCACTTTTCATTCCTGTCTCTGCATTGAAGTTTGCCTCCCCTCTACTGTTTCTTGGCAGAGTCCAAACAGATACCTGGGGAACATTAAGACTTCAGTGAATATAATGCAGTAATATTAACCCTTCCCAAGCCTTTGTTCTTCAGAGTTTGTTTTTTAACCAAGATCAATTCAGCCGTCCGGGTTACAGTTCTTTTTACAGGATTTTTGTGCCTTATTTTTAAGGTAGGCACAAGCAAGCAGGGGAAGCAAGGAGACTCTTGAGGTGAATGTGCTGCCAAACCACAGCACTAAAGTCACATACTAAAAACTACTGTCAGAGACCTTGCTTGTTCTGATAATGAGTTTTGAGCAATGAATTGGATATTTGTCTTCTCTGCCAGAAAGAGACTATTGCAGCATAACATAGCTAATTATTCCTGGTGTAGTTATGTGAGAGAAACAAAACTAACATTTATACCAACTCTTTCCTTTGGAGAGGAAGTGATTTTGAAATTCTTATGATTTAATCTTCCAAACATGTCAGGGATAGGTCCCTATTGATGATGTTCATGGTTGTAGAAGTATGCCAGAATTTCAAAGAAAAGTTTTATATATATTTCCAGAAGATAAATGTACCATAACTGTGCAACTCCAAAGTTAAAGATTTATTAAAATGAAGGATTTCAATTTTCTGAACAGAGACACTTAAATCCTTTGGTGGGAAGACTAACAGTAAAATGAAATGACAATAACTATTCTATCTCCTCACTGCATTCTCTATAGGAAGGTCCTTTTTACTTGTCTTATATTTAGTTTGTCAGTTTTTTTGAGTTTCAGCAAGAGCCATATCCTTTGCCTGGATCTCTGATAGTTTTTTCCTTCGGTCGCTTCTGACATTTGCTTATTTATTTGTTCTACTATTTTTTCAGAATCTTTGTTATGGTCTTACATTTTGTTCTGCTCTTTTTTCAGTCGCTGCCTGTACCCTATGTGTATGGGAAAGTCATCCACATGAGCAGTGTCAGGCACACTCTACAAAGACACTCCCTGCCCCTTCTCTCTAAAGGGTTCTGCTGGCTGCAGAGGTTAGCAGGCAGAACAAGGAAAACAGGAGTTCTTCTGCCCAGCTATCTTCCTTAATAGAAAAGATTAACTGTGAGCAAAACAGGTATCATCCATCACAGAGACCAACACTGGCAATTGGCTTTTGAAGGGAAATGAAGTGTGTTATTTACAAAATCTTGCTTGTTCTGTGCACTTAGCATTGTGGTCATTCACTGAGAGAGCTCTTTTCTGTGGTGAATTCTGTTTTTGAGGAGTAGGAGGAAAAAATTTTCTGTTGGATTTAAAATCATAGTACAATCTGATTGCAGTAATTTCAAATCTAAATATATGATTTCTATGGCAGCAGCCTGTGAAAGGTTCATTTTATGAATAGTGTAATCATGTTTAACATAGAAGATGCTTGTGCTGCTTAGTAGGCAATGTTTTAAAGTAAAGAAAGTTTAGACAAGAAAAAAAAGCATCAGGAAACACAACCCATTACAGGGCTTCTTCACTTTGTGTAGAGTTGATGGGAAGAAGGAGCTTCATCACATTTTGTGATGGTTCATTACTTGGTAAATGAGTCATAAATGTGCCCACTTGTACATCCAACTCATACTGCTCTCAAAATCACAGCAAGATTTTCTCTTGATGAGCCTAACAGGCAGTTATTTTATCTTCCTTGCCTTAACTGCAGTTCCATGCACTGGAACAGAGTGTTATGAGCAGGACAAAGACATTCTCCATAAAATAGCAATGTCTGTAGTGATGAACGTTGATTGCTATGTGTTTGTGCATCAAAAATAACTGCCCTGACAACTTTTCTTAATTCACATGACATGAAATATACAGTTATATTTCATGCCATTATATGAGAACTTCAAGGTATATATCAAGACTCTTTAGCATGATCAGAAAGTAGGTAGGTATGTCCTAGATTTCTTCTGTTGGCATGTTGCAAATATATACAATTAAATTCTAAGCTTACCTACTTTAAAATATCTATAATTCATTTGGCTTGTACTTTTTTTTTGAAAATATGTTTTAATATATCAGACCTTATATTTTACATGTTCTTCATGAGAGCTGAAAAAGCTTATTTCTTAGCTTTCCCTCTAAATCCAAGTGCAAGTAGATATAAATATTTTTAATGGAAAATATATAAATATTTAACGAAAATTCAAAACTAGAGCAAAGAAATATTAAACAACTGAAATATACAATTTTAGATCAGATTCTGCTGGAAGCCCCTACTTTGAGAGTACCTCCCATGTACCAGAAAGCAAAAATAGACCCAAACTGAACTTTTTAGGAGGAACAACATAGTTTCTCAGAAACAAAAGGAAAGCTACCCATTATGGAATGAATTGCATGACAATTTCCTGCCTATAACTTCAAAAAAAGAATAATCACATTAAGTACTTAAAAATGTATTTATATCTGCTTCAATACACCCATCAAAATTAAGCTAGTAGATATTTTCAATTATTTACAGCTACTGGGCCTTAACTAAGCTGTCATGACAATTAATACCAGTAACAATAAAATTGATATTTTTACCATTTCATCTTTTCTCATTTTACTCCCTTTAATAAATGCTTCAAACACCTGTGTTGTAAAAAAATGGAATTTTTCTTTTTGTCTTTTTTTGTTTGTTTGTTAGTTTCTTTTCTCCAGTGATCTGCAGTGAATCCAGAGATTCCCAATCCCTTAATGACTTCAACAGAATGTATTTGCTTTTGTATTGCATCATGGTATGTCATATAGATATAGAATATAGATTAGTACAACAATCAGCCGACCAAATTCGAGTGAGACCAGATCAAGGGAACCTGATTTCCCATCACTAAGAGCACTTAGACAAAAGTTCTGTTAAACGCTTCTTTAAATACATGCAGTGTGCAGAGAGGCATGGGATGGCAGCTAGGCAGCTGTCCAAGAAGCATCTCCCATCTGTTGCCAAACCAGAACTAACATACCACTCACTGAAGAGGAGTTCAGAACCTGTGTCCTCTTGTCAGGCACTATCAGTGTAAGGCATTTCAATGTGTAGAAACTAAGCTTTGGATAAACTGACTCTTCCAAGCAGAGCTAAGTCCAAGACCATCCAGAGCAAAGGAAAGAAGCACGTGAAAATTAGAAGAGATTTTTTAAAATGGCATGAGAAACACTACTCTTTTCTTGAATAGAAATAACAGCCTAAGAGCGCTAGCTCTACTTTCAATCTGCAGTGGAATTGCACACTATTAAATTTTTAAAAAACCCTGTTATAAAAAGGTTGAGTCCTGTTTCCTTAGTCTATTTACTCTAGGTCTCTAAAATGATATGATGCTTTCAGTGCTATGATTGCATTTTCCTTCCATTGCTGTCATTGTAATACTGAACAGAGGAAATACTGTTCCTTGGGACTCAGTCTCTTATACTCTACTTAGAAAACTTGCAAAATCATGCAAACATGTTAATGCATCATAACTTGTTTTAACACAATTATAATTTGCAACTAAATGGACTGGCAGAAAGTCAGGCACATCATTTAGAGCCATTTACTTCACATTTGTCAGTATTGTTGTAGATACTAATTAGTCTTGTTATCATTCACTCTTGGCATACCTTGGTGAAGATGTTATAGTTTTGTTCTACTAAATCAGTAATCTTTACAAGAGATTTGGAAGAGAATATTTAGAACTCAACACTGCCATTAAAATTGCCTAGAGGTCATATGTCTCTGGGTGATGGCTTGTTTGACATTCCCTAATGGGCCTCATTCATAATATTTCAAGAAGGTATTGAATACTTCTTCACCACAGTTTACCTTTCAGATACTTCTTTTCCTAGAGACTGTCTATTATCTTGTCCTTCAGAATCTCAATTTTAATTAAAAAAAATAGTACTTTATACTTAGTAGAAATATAAATATGATTAATTTATATTGCAATAACTACCTTGATGTGAAACACTATTAGTAACATAAATGGATTTATCTCCTTAGAGGCAATGTTTCCTTCAGTGTTTTCATGTCATCTGGTATTATCTTCATCTAGACACATCAGGGTAAAAAAATCCATGATCCATCTCTTCAAGAATATTTCATGAAGAAGGAATATTGAGTTAGCTATCTCAGCGCCCAAAAAGACATCTAAAAATGCAGCAAAGAAACAAATTATGTCTGCACTAAGAAAGACCCTTACCTAAGTCACTGCTTGCATTGGCCACAAGCTGAATGAATCGCAGAAGTTTGTGTCCAGACATTTCATTGTTCTCTCTCTTTTAGAGCCAATCATGCTTAGGGTACCTGGTATATCACCTGCCTCATGTGCATGATTAGAATGACTCATTACATAATGGATCATATGAGCTGTCCACATTAATCCTGGACTCTTCTCTGGTGCCTGACTATATGCATTCTGCTAAGAGAGTGTTCAGGACATCCAAAATTAGAGCATTTACTGTAGAGCGACAACACATCCCTCAACAAGATACTGGGGTTGCCATGGTCTTTTGGCAGTGAAGAAGGGCAGAATTATAAGCATGCTTTACTATCTTATTCAGTAAACATCTGGTTCAGTTTTGAGTTTGGTCAAGAACTTTTTTTTCCTCATTGTTATTTTATTCTGCTTAGGATGCCCTTTATTGTTATTACTGTTACTACTGTAACACTGTCAGTCATTAAGGAAATCTGCTCTGATATTCTTCTGAGAGAGTTAAACAATACTGAAAGCCTTAGGTAAGCATGCCTAAAATATATCAGTATAGGTTCAGTGGGTAACAACAAAAAGTAAACTGTACAAGTGTGAATTTCCAAATGCAGAATAAGGGGCTTTAATTCAGCACAAAAATATTTCTGATAGGCTTGCTAAGGAATATTTGAGAGTGTGACAAGTATGGTTCTAAGATTAACTCATATTATGGATTTTCTCCTGACATTGATAACCCTATACCAGTGCAGTAAAGAGGAGCTTTAAATTAAAACCTGTGGTCCATTATGTCATCTGAATATATCTACTACCCTCTCATGTAGACTGCCTAAAACATTAGTTTAAAGAACTAATTCCAACCAGTAAAAGTAAGTTTTGAGATTCAGAAAGCTGGAAACATTTTAATGAAAGGCAATCAAGCATTCTATTATCTCAGATCATATTCTTATCTGTCGATTCACTGTGAATATTTTCTTATCACAAGTCGTGGCAATCTCATCAGCTAAGATAGTATTAAATATTTTGGGACAGAGGTAGAGGCTCAAACCCTGCAGTATTAAATTAAAAAGCAACCTTGGTATTTGTTTTGAAACAAAACTTTAAGGAATTGAAGATCTCCATTTTGGGCTCCTCCTTCAAAATCCCTAATTCCATCCTTCTCATTTTACTGGTCCCCAGGCCTTTCTGAAAACATCTGCTGCTCCCATCTTGATAGCTGCAGTGTTTGTAACATGGAATAATAAACATGCTTCATTACGGGTCCACAGCGAGGATAGACATTTGCCAAATGAAGCTGCAGATGCAGCTTTAACCCTGTAATTGCCCACTGAACCAAGAATGAAAGTAGAAAAAAAAAAAAAGGATGAATCTCCCCATGAACAATAATTAAATTAGCAGGCACTAAGGATGCTGGAATTGGCAGAGCTTGAAAACTTCTATAGTTTTCTTGAATCAAGCTGTCCGTTTGTTTCATCAGGAAAGGTGTCTGATACTTGCAATACATTTTCATAGCTGCTAGGTCATATCTAGTAGGCCATAATGAGGAAAGTTTGCTCTCGTCAGTGTAAAGAACTGAAACATACAAAGGAAAATGATTCATGTCTAGGATAAAAAAAACTACACTTCTATGTGCTTGGAAAATACTAAGCCATTTCATAACTCTTTTCAGAATTTTTTTTTTTAGGGGGTGGGAGCTTTTAATAGCAACATCTCATAAGACATAGAACCCCAGGCATCAACTACAGATTGTACCCACTCTTCTTTCAGAAATTATCATTTCACTCTCTTAAGAGGAGAAATAATATGATTAAATCAAATATGCTTCATAAAGATTTCCATTAGAAGTGGTTGCAGAGGTGAGATGGGCTCATCCAAGGTTCAGTAATAATTTCCCAAAGATACTGGCATTTTAATTTTATAGGCGTTGCCACTTTGATTTTACACAATTTTATCATACTGAGACCCCATAGTAGTGCCAACTTCTTCCAAAACATTTTCCAGTGTTGGGATCCTTCAGTCATCACATATTGCAAGTTTTTTCTGCTTTGTTCCACTAAGTATCAGGATGCATACCCAGACTTGTGACAAAGATCTTGTATTTTTTCTTTGTGGATGGGCAGTATTTAGTTTCTGTTTTGTCAATGACTTACATATTCTGTCATCTTAGGCTGTGCCTGTTCTTATCTTCACTTTGTGTTAAAAGTTCTCATACTTCAAACTCCAAGTTGTTTTATGAGGAGCTGTACTCATTAGGACAAGTTCATGAGAATTTATTTAACCTGCTTTCTAGCTGTTTCTCAAACTGTTACTACTTCATCTCCAACCTTGCCTGCTACCTGCTCAGCTTTCATCCTTATCTCTTTTTCTCCACCAGGAAAGCTTTTATCTTCCATGTCCCTGGCAGCACTGCTGAGCTGAAACTGATTTTTTTTTTCTTCATGTTGTAGAGCAATAATTTTTCTGCTCTTATTCTTGTTTTTGTGAAATTTGCTTAATCTTAATAGCAGTTAGACCTCTACTTCTCTATTAAATGTAGCAGAAATTGGACAATTGTTTCAAAATTATTAGGGAAAGCATTAACAGATCACAAAATTTACATCTCACAGAAATAAAATCAGTTCTTCATTCGGAGGATTATCATGAGAATATAAAGAACAATAGTTCTCAGAACTCTATTTTGGTCAGGCTGAAGAAAAATAAAATTGATAATTATTGAAACTAAAAATATCTTTGAGAGTGAAATGTTCTCTTGTGCTCTGGAACATTTGTAAAATCGTGTCACTTACATTCAGTCCTCAGCTGCTAAGGGCTTTCTGTATAACAGCCCTACTTTCCAGTATATCATTCATTGCCCTCAATGTGGATTTACCTTCATGTTTACTGATGTTGCATTCTTTTCCATCAGACCATTAATATAGATGTCAAATAGTAACAGTCCCAGTATCAACACCTGATGAACATGACACATCGTGATCTTCAAACTGTTAGTCAACTTTTTGAATTCACTAGTTAGGCTAATTTTCCTCATAGCTCAACTATCCACTCAGTATTTTACTAGTCTGGTGGTAAAGATAGCATGAGAGATTGTGTGAAAAACCTTCTGAAAGTTAAGGTTGCCAACATCCACTGCTTGTCCTTTACCTGTAAAACCAGTTGTCTGATTTTACAAGACACCTTGATCAATGACTTGTCCTGGGTATATACATGCTGGCCCTTTCCAGTCACTTCCTTGTGAGCCAAATGCCAAGCTGAAGGTACCAGGTTTTTTGTATATTTTCTTGACAAAACAAGATAAAACAAGAATTCTCCAAGCACAATACTGAAACTACACCAAAATATATTCTAAAAATTAGCTGCTTGCATCACACTACTTCAGCAATGGTAAAATTAGAACTAATAGCCAGCTAATTCTCATACAAATGTCTTGTAATGAAAGAATCTGTTTTATGTTAGACTGTTCTATGAATGTAATGAGTACACATTGCTGTAGTGTATGTACAGAAGAAGCCTAAACGTGGTGACTGACATACAATTCTAGTAACTAAGTTTATCTAGCCTGGATGCAAGTTAGTCATATAGAAATCTATGGTTTTGCCGAGCTCTGAAACAAATCTACTGTGGTGATTGTGGTTATATCCTATGATACTTTCCCCTGTAGTAAGCTGAGCCACTTTATATGGTATCTTTTCCAATACAAGTGAGAGAATTTTCTTTTAACCTCACAGAGTGGGCAATAAATTGTTGCAGGACTAAGATTCATGGTGATTGGCTTGTGTTCCCATTGCAAAATTAGCAATGATCAGCATAAATGAGTGGCCTTGTCCTACTGGGAAAGACCACGTGGTAGCCAACAGATTTGTAGAGGAATCTGCCTGTCCCTGAGGGCATAAAGCGGCAGGTACAATTCTCTGAGACAAAAGTGGCAGACTGTATCTTTGAGCTAGAATGATTTCCTGTGTGCTTGCTGTGACTGGTGTTGGAATAATGACACTACTCTACTGGTGTGAAGCCACAGAATATAAGCAAAAATTCATCTCAGGAATTATAGTCACTACTGTTTACCTCACTGTCAAAAAGCTTTCTTGGAAAGATGAACAAAGTTATTTTTTGAAGTATCCTATCTCAAGAACAAGTATAAGTAAGACCTAACAATTGAATATTTTAAAGTGGTAAAACAAGTCCTGCAAAAAAGACTTCACCTTGTATTAAAATAAAAGTATAGAAATTGAAGCAGAATTGTTTCCTACAAAATTTGTACTGCATTTTTGGTGCCCAACTGCAGTTCCATTGCAACAGATGCAATTTCCCAGATTCAACCCCTTCAGGAGAAGGATGAGCATTTGGAACATCTGTCATTTGATGAAAATTGGATAATTGCTACATTCTCCTGGTATTCTTAGTTGAGCTAGTACATAAAATTTAGAAAAAAAAAAGATGAAGGAAGTGTACCAGACAGGTGGATGTTCAGCAAGGGAAACTCCCTCTAGACTTTCAAAAAATGTCAGAAGTGTGTACACATATATTTCTGTAAATGTGTAGGAAATTCAACTTCCTTTGGGTATGAATAGTTTGGGCTTATTTTACAAAAGAAGCTTATTAGCTTGAGGGAGGATAATGAGAGGGACAAAGGAAAAAGACTGATATTCTGTCTTGGAAAAAAATACGTTCCAGTGAAGAAAATAAAAAAACAATATAACCACACTTTAGTCAAAGAATAAAGTTACCCCTGGACAAGAGAACAACTAATTCTGGGGTTTTTTTGTTGGTTTTTTGTGTGTGTGTGTGTAAACAAGGAAAACATAGACAGCAAACCAAAACCAATTGAATAAAAAACATTTTGGGGAAAACGAAAATCATTAGGATTCTGTCTTTCTTTCTCCATGGAAATAAATCATTTGTATAGACCATTGTTTGAGTATCTTGAGAGATTTCTTTCTACAGAAGGAATAAAAAATTATCAGAAAAAAAAAAAACAACAGTTTCTAGTGGACTGCTTGGAATTTTGAAATAGAGAAGCTCTAACTGCTTAAAGAACTGCATGTGCAAATGACATATATGAACACTTATGCCAGTGCTTATTCATTATTTTGACTAAGTTGCCTAGCATGATGCAAATTATTTCTTTATAATCTTTCAGAATCTGTTGACACTCAAGGCTTTATTGGAACTCAGCAAACATCTGCTGATATAACTACTTCTCACAACTTTGAAACATCCTTAGGACTATGGCCCAGTGTTCAGAACACATCAGTGGATTTCCACAAACCATCTTGCTTGTTCTTGAGGAGGTCTCAGGGCATGGGCATATATCTGATGCCTCTGATACATATTTCATGCTTCTTTAAAGATGTGATGATGATGTTTACTGCATAGGGATTTTGACAGCATGACTCCATACAGACATACCTTTTGGCAAATTATTTTCTTTATTAATACTCTCCATAAAATATATATATTTCCAAGAGAAAACAAGTTAGATTTTTTCTTAATGCTACAGTATTCTTTGTATCCATTTTCCAAATTTTGGGGTTCTGAAACAATAGCACTTAATGAGCTTCACTAGAACAGTGGTTCTGCTTTCCTCAGTGCCCTGCTTCTACCTATAGATTTCCACATGATACTTCGAGAGAAAATAAAAAGCTGCTCCCCCCTTTACCTGCTCAGTTAAGATTCAGTGGATGAAACACTTTTTTTTCCAACCTTTTAAGAAAAATACTTGGACCTCTAAAATGTGAGATTTGATTGTTAATCCTCAGAGTCAGGACCTCAGTAACAACTTCAGTCTTCCCTTTTCTGTCAGGGAGGACTACAAAAGGGCTCCTTTTTCTTTCTCAATGTGTTTTCATGTGCTTTCCATCTCATTGTTTCCACATACTGACAGTGAATAGTTTAGAGATTGTAGAGACCTATGGAAACCTGCTATGAACCTTAAAATGAAGGGATGGAGGGGAAGAGTAGGAAAATACTATCCCCATTGTCAGTTCCATGATGTTCTCCATGTGAGCTGAAGCTGAATGGTAGACAAGATGTTTTAGGGAGTGCCTTAGAACCATCTTCTTTTAGTTCCACATTTCAGGTCTATTTGCAGCTTCAAGAGATCAAATACATTTTATTTCAATCCCAACCAAAATACAACTTTGTCTGGATGAGATGAATAAGATCCTGAAGCCTTTTTCCTGTCGTTTAGAAACAGAGATAACTTTGCCTTTAGGAGATGATTGGGAAATGCATTCCACTCCTTTCTGAGCATCTTCAGAAAATTTGGTTTACCAGTCAGTATTTGAATAAAGGACCCCTGATTTATATCATGCAGTTTATTATGGGTACCTACAAACCAAGAACAAGTTCCAGCATCTTTATCTCGCATCCAGTAAAGGTAGTCATGGGAGACCAGTTTTGCAACTGTCAGAGTTGATAGAGCATCTATTTCTTCTTCTGACAGTTTTGGTCACAGAAAGACTGAGACACATCCTGACAGAACAAAGTGTGGAGAAGAGGGGATGACACAGCAACACAAGTAAAAATCAGGTCTTAGCATTGGTAAGAATCACAGCCTCTCCTCCTGTAAACATCTTATTTCAGTAAGGGTCAATGTTGCTTTTTCAAACAATTCTTTAAGCACTGTCCTTAGATAATGAGTTACTTGATCAAGATTTGCACTTTTTATTGTTCACTCTGATGCTTTTCTTCTCTGAGGATCAAGTTCTCTCTCACTGTCTGGTTTACTATTCAGTAAGATAGTAGGAAAAAAAACCAGAATTAAAACATCTGTGAAAAGTGTTGAATGTGGTTTTCTTGCAAAGGCGAGTGTCACTTCCACATGTAGCACTGTCCTATGTGTTTGCTAGTAAAGGTTTATACTGTAAATTCAGCTGCTTTCTGTGCTAGACGCTCATCAGACAAAGTTCTAGTTTATCTTTTGGGTGGATATTTTAAGCACAAGTAATTTCTTATTAACTTTAACCAGTCAACCTTGGAATAATATTTCAATGCTACAGAGCATTATATTATCAAAATGCAGTCCTCATTATCCCATTTTTACAATAGCTTTGAACATTTAAACATAGATGAATGGCAGACTTGATGGTATTGAGAATCCTAGAGGCTGATCAGCACTGGCTTTCCTAAGACAGTTTTAGGAGCTCAGTGCATCAGAAAGAACTGCAGCTTAAAATACAATGTGCTTGGTTTTTACATGATAGTAGGAAATGCAGGAAACTTTTGATACACATGTAGATTTTTGTTTATAATGTGACCACTGTCATCAATACTTCTGTATGTCCTTCACACCTAAAAAGGGATTCCTTGTTTTCACTCCTCTCAGGAATGAAAAATCCAGAAGATAATAAAGGTTTATCTGAAAACTTAAGACACCAGAACACCTTAAAACAAAATGTTTTCAGTGACTTAGGATGTATGATTTACTTGAAGACAAATTTCTATTCAGTGTTACTGAGTTCTTTACTTTTGTCTATCCTATCATCTGGCCATGTGGAAGCTAGATTGCACAGGACTCTGGGTGGTGGCTGTAATTCTCACTTTTTCTCTCTTTCTTTATTTTTTCTTTTCTTAATCTCCTTTCTTAATCCTTTGGGCAACTTAAAGCTGGATGGTTGGATTTTGCTAAGTTGTGTGGGTTAGCATGTGCTCAGTCAATGTTTTGTAGAATGATTCATTTTTATTGAATGTTTCCCTTTAAACTTTTTCCAAGTTCTCTTATTTTCTAAAGTTTGCCAGTAATGTGTGTTATTTTTAGCTCCTGAGAAACATGTGCGTCGTTATCTTCTTTGCACTCTCTCTTAAGGTATTAAAAGAACTGAAGTCTCCTTTAATAAATTTGGTTGGTGAATTTTTAGATCCTTGTATATTTGTAAAATAAAATCCCTTCAGTGAGCTTGTAGCTTGGAGCAAGGGGTGTTACATAAACAAGGAAAAAATTCTTCACTAAAAGCATTGGAATGGGTTGCCCAGAGAAGTGTTTGAGTCACCAGCCCTGAAAGTATTTTAAAGATGTGTAGCTGTGGTGCTTAGGGACATGGCTTAGTAGTGGAATTTCTAGTGATGGGATAACAGTTGGACTCCATGATCTTAGATTCATTTTCCAGCCTAAATGATTCCATGATTCTGTGATTGAAGGGTTTGACCAAAAAAAAAAAAATAAATTCCTGTGAAGCTAAATGATACTACTTCATTAGCATGGTCATTGTCATGCAAGTATTCTGATGTCAATTTTTAGAGAGGCTACCTTTATAAAAGGTCTGCCAGTTTTAATTTTGAAACAATTTCCTTTTTTTGTATCTCTGACAGAAACTTGATTTGTGGCCTTGAGATGACAAAGCTACACATGTGTTCTGAATTGAAAGAAAAAAGTGTGTTTCCTTTTTATCTCTGCAGTGACATTCATTAGTGTACGCAGTTTTTTGTGTCCTTTGTAAAAAGTTAATGGAATACCGCAAAGGAAATCCTTTATTTTGTTAAAATACACTTCTCAGCACTATTTGTGAAGGAAAGACCTAACACAGTACTGACTTTAAATGAAGGTCAGCATTAGATGTTAGATAAAAAGCAGAGAACAAAAAAATGAAGAAGAAAGGATAAACTGTGAAAAAGGGTGAGATTTTTAGGAAATCAAGCCACTGAAGGGAAGGAAAAATAATAAGCTTTTTAATTTTTAAGAAAAGAAAATAATGATCTCAGGAAGTCCTGAGGCAAGTGTTTATTTCATTAGTGTGGCATAAATAATTATTTGCTCTTCCTCTAGTCCTCCTAAATCTAGTTAATGCAATATATCTGTTTTAATATGAAGAGTATCAGACAAAAGTACACAAATGCACATGAAAGACATACCACAGATACAGAGAATTTTTCTTCTTATTATTCCTAAAATCAATGCAAAAGAATTCTCTGAAATAAGAATATAAGAGAAGTCTATATTTAGTATTCTCCCATGCTTCTAATTTCACTGGATGGAAACCTTTCATAATGACGCCTGTTACTGCAGCTGTTGTTCCTCACCTGCTGTTGTTGACCTGGATTTTCTTGGAGTTCCTTCTTCGCCTCAATAATTTCTTCAATTTCTTTTATTTTGAATATATCAAATCTGAAAAATAACTGATAATGTTACTTCCTGTCTGTGTGGGTGCTGTAGATCTCTGCATGTAAGGGTACATCTGCTTCTTACAAGGAACTTAGCTTCATCATAGAAGAACAGTCTCAATATTAAAAATTATATTACTGCATTGCAGAAAGAACACTTGGCTGGAAAGTCAAAAGATGATATTGTAGTTGCAATGGCCTTACAAGGTGTTTCTTTCTTTGCGAGAAATGGATGGTATTGATTGATTACCTCTTTGTACCGAACAAGACAGGTGGGAGAAATATGCTTGTTCTAGAGTATCCCCAGGTCCTTGCTATAACTGAGCAGACTAGAAGTAAGATCCACATTTTAGTCCTTGACTAGCAAGGAATTGTAGCAGAAGGCCAGTACTGCTACCCTCTTCTTGCTGCGCAACAGTTCTGAATATAGGTGTCGTTCTTGGATTAAGGGCCAAGGATTGTCTCTATTCTGATGCAAATTCTTTTTTTAATGAAATGAGTAAAATATTTATCTAACTAGATTTCTCTGCTGTTTGGTTTTTTAATATACTTTGTGTATAATAAAAATGTGTTTAGCAGAAAAATTTTTTGTGAGTTTATGTTGTCATACCTGTATAAGAGAGAGTGTGAACTGACACCTTAAAACTACTATCACTGCAAGTGACTGATTGCTGTTGACTCTTGTCTCAGGAAAGAAGTCAAGCAAAATACATACAACTAGAAACTGTTGTTATTTTTATTAGCTTTCTATTTAAAACATGGATTAATATAAAAGAATCAGCAAAAGATCATTTCTTGACTAAAACTTGATAAAGAGGCACCAAAGATAGAACAAGAACTCTAAACTTCACTGACACAAATAAGAGTTTGCTAGCTAATAAAGTGTAGGAGATGATTCTAGTATACTGAAAAGACTTCATGTAGCTAATTGAAGGGAAATGACTTAAAATGAGCTAAGCAGGTGATCAGACTGCCCTCTAGGTAGAAAGAATAAAATGACTCAGAGTTTGGAAGAATAAACTAGGGAGGTGGAAGAAGGAATTAACTGTTAAATCTCTCATATTTCACAGACAGGAGAAAACTTTAAATATATCACCCTATTTTAAGTAGATTAGGTACAGCTTTTCAGTCGCCCATACCTGTATATTTCCGAACATATGTTGTCTATTTTAGGATGCTATTAATAAAATTTTGCATCTGAATATTTATTTTAACTTGTGTTAAGTGGAGGGAACCGGAAAGCACCAATGTCCTCCTCAGCCATGAATGCTGACTCTGTAATGGAACACATCCATTAAATGCCCCACATGCTTTTTTTGCAGATTTTTAAGCCTTCAAGAGATAACAGAAGAGTTCTCTGCATCAGTTAGGGGTAGTGGCAGCACCAAGAGTGCTGGAGAAAGTAGAAATGTCTTTCAGTTACTGCTGATGACGTGCAACAATCCCTGGTGTACATTGGAGTACATGTTTGAACCACACATGTCACTTAATCAATGTCACAAACTGTACTGAAGGAGCAAAGGCAACTACAGGTTGCCTTCAGGGGTCTGTATTTTTAGAAGGCTTTTAAAATTGGACTATAATCAATACAGATAAAGTTCAATATACAATAGAAACAGGTTAATACAGTGGCTAATATTTAATAAATGAAAAGGGGAACAGAAAGAAGAGCTACAGAAAGGAAGAAAGTCATAGCAAAATAATATACAGGGAGATACCTGTATAATTATAAGGATTTTAAAATTAGCAGAGTCCAAACCAATAGTCATCCAGACATACTATCATAGCTGTGGCTACTGCTCTGTTATCTAGTATTTGCACATTTTGAGAAGAAAATGAGAAAATATACGCTGTCTCACTAGCATAAGTCTGACAGTACGAATATTAAAAACTGAAGACTTGATAGAAAACTTTGAGAGAACAATGGGCTTTACAATGGGTTGCTTAACAATCAGAATAGACCACTTGGCTAACATGGAAAAAGATTAAACTATTCCTATTTTCTAGCAAAGATAATGGATTTGCTTGTTTCCCTAGGGATAGGAAGTCAATTTTTCCTATTGAAGATTGAAATGCAAACCCTAGGGACCCATAGAACTTAAAGGGAAAAGTAATTTTCCTTCTTTTTGATATTTTTCCCCACTTCTTTTCTACAGTTCGTGTTATTAAAATAAACCATACAGAAAAGAGAGAATAGTAGTCACATTTTATTAAAAAAATAAATCATGACAGGAAAGTACTGGTTGCACAGAATAATCAGCTGATTTTATGGAAGTTTTATGTAGTTAACTTGCAGAAGTGAAGGTAGAGTTGTTGAAGTTTGTCTCCATTTTCACCTCTTCAGCACACAAACCAACACTGAATGCTAATATTTAAGAAACTGTAGGCTAACACTGCAGGGAGAAAAATAAAGATCATTTATCCGCTCAGGTTTTCTTCTACCATTTGGACTTTCACATAATTAAGTTTTAGAAAAGTCTGCATGATTTCCATCTCAAGGTACATTTATCTTGTAATCATACACCTTTAAAAAAAATCCTTTCATTTGCTCTGCTTTCTGTACTGTTGTATTTTAAATCAGTTTTTCCTTCTCAACAGCAGTACTGAAACTTGTGTACTAATCACAGACTATAAAGTGCTGAGATCTAATTCCTCTGAACTAGATTGCAATAATATTCTATGATTCCACATAATGACAGAATGGTTGGGGTTGGGAAGGACCTCTGGAGATTATCTAGTCCAACTCCACTGCTAAAGCAAGTTCACCAAGAGCAGTTTGCACAGTATCAAACAGGATCCAGGCAGGTTTTGAATATCTACAGAGAAAGAGACTTCATAACCTCTCTGAGAAGCCTGCTCCAGCGCTCTGTCAACCCCACAGCAAAGAAGTTTTTCCTTATATTCAGAAAGACCTTCTTGTGTTTCAGACTTTGCTCATTGCCCCTTGTCCTGTCACTGGACCCCACAGAAAAGAGTCAGGCCCCATTCTCTTAACACCTGCCTAAAGACATATGTATGCATTGATAAGGTCCCCTCTCAATCTTCTTTTCTCAAGACTAGAGCGTATTTGTAATCAACGATTAAATTGTCTATCAGACCTTGGTGAACTTCTAAGGAACTTCTAAGGTATTCCACAGATAAGCTAGTATATTATTCAATTATTCCAGTCTCAGAGGTCTGCAAAACTAGGATGAGCTGTTGAGGATGAATTCATTGCTAAGGGTGCAATGTACAATTGAAGTGCATGTTTTATCTAACCAGCTTCTCCATACTTAGAATAAATTGTGTTCAGATCATAGACTTTTGCGTATTTGGTAAATGAGCCTGCCTGTACTGAAGTGGCCTGCGGAAAATACTTAAAAAGTCAAATATGAACTTGACCTTCCCACTGAATGCTTTTGAGTCTTTGGCATGTTCCAGAGTCTTTCAGGTTGAGGTGCCCTGGACCATCATACTATCTTTTCCAAAACAAACTTTCCCCATATCTTCCCTCTTGCAACAATGCCTGCCTACCACTAAGCCCAACCCTGCTGATGCCCCACAGAGTACTATATACAGGACACTGTGTGACTCATGCTGTTATCTCCCAGGATGCTACAGCAAAAGGCAGAGGCAACTTTGACTGGGAAGGAACTTCAAAAAAGCTTTTGATAGTGATCTATGAGACCTCTTTGCTCTAGAGATTTATAGTCCCCATATATTGGAACTGATGTCAGTGGGATACAAAGACTTGATCCTATTAAATGGAAAACAGAAAAGACTACCTCTACCTTACACTGTAAAAATTCAGCTATATCCATATCCATCCATTGTCTCTTCAGAATGTGATGGTGTTTGTTTGGATACTAGTAAAAAAAATGAGTTCATGTAGTCTGGCAATGCTTTTTAGGCAGAGAATACAAGTTCTGTGTTTTCTTCTTGTTTGTATATATGCTAATTAGGCTTGTACATTGTTGAGTCCAAAACCAGCATGGATAGTTGAGATAGTCTCTCTTGTTGAAGAGGGTGTTGGGAAAGAAGTCATGCAGCACAAAAGCTGTGAGCAGTAAGTGCAGAAGCATAAAATTACATCAGGCATATGCATATGTGCAAACTGGCCATCTAGGTATAACTGTGTGACGTTCTTACAGGCTGATGGGAAGACTTGGATCTACTAACAAATGTGGTTGGCAGTATTATTAAAAATTTTCAAGCCACATTAGAAACAGAAAACATGAATGATATCTAACAGCTCATTTACTTGTTTATGGTGTCAAGGCAGTAGTGGTTCAGGTTCCTCAGGTTTCAGGTTTCCATAATAATAGAAGCAGAAGAAGTTTCCCATTAGTGAGGAAAGGCCTCTGTCTTAGCAAGCGTAAGTTGACAGCAGGTGATACAGAGTCTTATGCCCTCACTGCATGGCCAAAATATGTATCTGCTATCCTGTGGGCTTAAGAACAGGATAACACAAGACTGCAATATAAACAGATACTGTGAAGATGGCAAACTGGAGAATATCTCACCAGATGGGTATCCACAAGATTTTTTTTTCTCTACTTTTCTACTGCAAGTTGGATTGCCACTCAGGGGCTTGAAAATAAGGAAGTTCACCTTGAAAATAAGGGTACGTGGGAAGAAGATGTGGGAAGAGTACCCCAGAGGAAACTGTCAAAAGGTAATATAGATGTACACCCAAGACTAATTAATTTCCTGTGGCATCTTCTTCTACTTTCAGCTCATAGTCATGGTGTTGATGTTGAAAACATGCAAAGAAAGAGTGAGTGGCAGCATTAATGCTTTACTGCTGCCCACATAACAAGTTTTGCCCCTCTAGATCTGCATATCCAGACCTTGACTTACTGACCCAGGTTCCTGGATTGACCTCAAAGCTGCCTCATTGTGATGGTCATGCTTGATGATCTAGGCTCTTGGATGGACCTGACTACTCTGAGCAGATTCATTTTGCTCATGCTGCTAAGGTATTGTGAGACTACTGCAGATAATTCAGTGAGGAATTGGCCCTATACCAACCATATTCCTAGATAAATTGTACCTATGCTCCCTATAATAATGGTTATACAGCAGACAGTCCTTGTGTGAAATGTAACAGTTGCACAGATTCACCCTAATGTGATATCTGTGTAATGGTTCAGCCAGTAAAACACATAGGCAGACATAAAAAGAAGGAAGAATAATGATGCGAAATGTGAGCAGAAATGAAGACCTCTATGGCAAACCTTACTGCAAGAACATTCATTCACTCTAGAGACCTTAGGAAGTTTCTGTCTACTGCTTTGCCTCTCAATCTACTTGTCTATGCTTGGGTCAATACCACTCCCTGAGGACAATGGAGTGAACTGACTAACTGTTAATGCCACTCTCACTTTGTTGACAAATTTCTCACTGGCCTAGGAAATGCATGTAGCAATAGTCCATGTTTGTGCTATTTCAATTATATTGGATCCACTCCAGTGATATTTCAAAAAAAAAACAACCTTAAGAAAGGCTATTTTGTCAAGAATGTCACTGACGGTAGACACATGCTGTCAAGCAAATATCATGCAGTTTTTTTCATAAACATCAATGTAGCATTCACATGCTGGAAACATCAGGAGTGCTCATACCATTAAACTATGCCATGTATAAAAAAGAAAGGTGTCAACAAATAATCTTCCAGTGCGTGCTAAAAATTGAGAAACCATAGAAATTACATCAGATTCTCTCAAAAAATAAATTAATTTTAACATATATAAAAGAGAACTTCAATCAACATAAAAGTCACTTCACCTTCATATGAATTAAACAACCATTAAAATTATTATTGTAATTACTCAAATCTGAAGTATCTGTGTAAATAAGTAATAACAAAGTATATTTACTCAAAAATTAAACACTCAGAGTCCATTTAATCAGAATACCAATTTAGCTTCTTTACTAGTAATGTCACGAACTGAATATAGTACAAGAAAATAAAGAGAAACTTAATTTTATGCCTAGTAGCAGATTTAGCATTTTTAATTTTTTTTTAATTTACAACTTTATTGAGAAAATAGATTGAGAAGGAATATTTTTTTGGACTAAAATGGCACATTCTAAGTTTCACTGGTTCAGCAGTAGGAACTTTTGCTACTAAACAGCTGTTGTCTATACACCAACCTTGCTAACTTTTGCAGGTATTATCACCTCTAAGTTCACAGTTCCTTCTTTTCATAGTTAGGCCAGATGACTTTCTCAGTGCAATCCAGGAGGTGTGCAGAAAAGTCTTGCAACCTGTCAGATTTTAACCACTATATAATTATGTTTTGAGGGTGATACATTATTTTATTTAAGATATTGATTCAGACCCACTTGAATCAATAAAACTGTGTGTTGCATCTTAGGGGTTCCTAATCTTTCTAGCCCTTGTGAAGTCTAACCAAAAACAATACCACTTTTTAGTGTTCTTTCTTCTACTGTTGCATGAACTCAGCTGCAGATACTATTTGACCTCATCTCTTTTAAATGTTGTTGTAGCACCAAAATACATTATAACATTATGGAATGTTAAAGCAGGTGCTTTTCTTCTCTCTACCTCTATGGTAAAGTTACTGTTAATGGTTAAAATTAAAATGGTTAAAGTGATATTAAACAGGAATTCAGATAGTGAGAGACTCAGCTTAATCAGGATGTATATTAGCCATTTAACTGAGAGATCTTTCAGGGGAACAGATTTAAAACTAATAATATCCAAAGTCAACAATGGTGATTTAATGGTGACACGTTACTGCTTGGATGAGTGCCCCTGGTGGTGCAGTGGCTAAACTGCAGCGCTGTCAACGGTGAGACCTGGGTTCAATTCCCGGTTAGGACACTCCCCAGGCAGATGGAGCTCATTAGCTCTGTAAGGCAATCCATCTACATCCTGAGGACCTCGCTGCCACCGTCCAAGCTCGCTTGGCCCCGGCAGATGAACCTCAGGATTAAAGGGTGGGCTCAGTTCCGCGCACACTGTGTCTCACCTAAAAAATCCAATGCGCAGGCTGGAAGGTGTAAAGACCTTCCCCGGTTCTTCGTTCGCGAAGACTGGCCAACAACAACATGTTACTGCTTGGTAGATGGTCTAGGGGCATGATAGTGAACCTTTTTGACAGTCTCATGTTCTCGCTTGCCAATTTATTAACTCTGAAACCTTCTGAGAGCACAAACTACATATAAGGTTTAATATTCTAGCTGTTGAGCTTGCAACTGGAAAACCAACTGTTAGCAGTATGTGTGGTCAGACCAAACTCAATTATATTGAAGTGTTAAAATGATAAACCAAATAATATGTTAAAGCAACAGTTGGTGTTTCCTACACATGGTTAATATGCAAATTTTAAAATGTCTTAAAACATTTTTTTCTGAAAATATTGAGTATTTTTTTCATTTTTCAACACTAGTAGTAGAATTTGCCAGGGCACTGATAAATGCACACATCACTGACATACATTATTAATAATAGAAATATTTTTGGCACCAAGCAGGCTTTAGTTCCATGCTGGCTGCTGAACATTTCATCGCACTTGTATCTCACAGCTGCCTTTCTTGCTCTCAAGAGGCGTAGAACAAGCTATGCCTCTGTTCAAGTGCATACCCTTGCCTACTCTGCTAGCATGTTTATGTCCTGAGGCTGTCCAGATGATCAGACTTGCAGCTACCCAAGCTTTGAGACTGTGAGTGCAGCTCCAGGTACAGCCTATATATACCTGCCAGGTCATGCAGCATATTTCATAAAGAAGTACATCCAGTAGGTTTGCTAACTCTAAATATGCCCTCCTATACTGTGAACAGCTCTGCAGATGTTTTCACAGTTATCAGGTAGGAGACTCCAGAACCCATTTTATCAGCAAGTCACAGTGCACCTTAACTATTATCTTACTACTGGTAAAGGGGAATTTGAGTTGAAGAGAGTAGAAGTGGGTTAAAGAGCTCTCTAATTCAGAATTTTCTAGAAAATTAAGTATTTCAGAAGTATATATTTACCTTTGGTACTTACTACAATGATCTGATGCTGCCAATAAAACTACAGAAAACTACACTGGAAGCCGGATATCTACATTTGTGGCAATTTGTATAGTGCATATGTTTTATAAAAATTCTACTAGTTGGACAATTCATCCAACAAGTATATTTACAGGTTGGGACATGGGTCTTAAACAAAAAAAAGGAAGTAATTGTGCCTCACTATCCATCTGTAAACTATGGATAAAGATGTTTAGCTCTTTAGTAATATGTGTACAGAGCTACCAAGGAAAAGGTCATTTTATATCTGAGTATATATAGTATAAAGGAGCTCAAGAGAGTTATTTGCTGAGGTGCCAGATTTGTTCTTGCAGTGAAAAAACATATTCTGAGAATATTCAGTAAAATGACCACTTCTGATTTTATTGCTTTTATTTCCTCTTTAAACTAGACTTCTTCTATCTGACAGGTATTTTAATGATCTCTCAGTTACGCACAGTATTATAAGGTTTTCTAAAATTCTTAACATCTTTAAGGCGACTGGGTTCAAAGTAATTAGTTTTATGTTAATTAGGGTTTGTAAAATATTCACAAAATGCTAAAAATTTTTTGAAAGTTACCGTATTTTCTAAAATGCAATGATGATTGTTCTCTGAAAATGCAATGCCTGACTTCAATGTTTCTTTAGTTTGCTAGTGTTGAGATTGTGCTGAGACTCCGATGTTGCCATGTGTGCTTGATATTTGCTATGCATATTGTTCCACTAAAATGTCCTCTCTTTACATGTGGAAAATACAGAATTTTATGACTACAGGATGTATCCAGGGAAAAGACATGGGACCATACTGTCACATCAAATACACTAGGACTGTTTCAACATTGGATACACTTTCTGTAGTAATATACACTTACGAAAAGGTGAATAAAACTCTATCCTTCTGTTTTGACAGCTTTTGGCAACCAGCACAAGTTTAAGTGACACAAAGTAGTAAATCTATGGAGATTAGAACATCTAAATTTAAAAATTTTTCTAGTCTGTAAAGAACTACTAGAAAAAAGCCCTCCTGGAATTAAGTGGAACCACTTTTTGTAAAACTCAGGAAACGCTCTAGCATTTTATCCTAAGTCTATGTAGAAAAGTTTCATCTCTGAAAACTTGCACGTTATTTATGATAGTAAAAATTGTTTGAACTTTTTCTTGAGAGAGAATCCTTAAAAAAAAAAAAAAAAAGGACACTGTTTTACATGTTAAACTTGAATTACTGTAATATTCTACCAATGTCATTATTGCTATTAGAATGTTAGTCTAACATTGTAAAAATGCGTCATAAATGTGAAGCATTTAAATACAGTGCAATGGTGTGGTGGTTTTTATCTAGGCCTTCCCTGGTTACCAGTTTGTAACCAAGGAAGGGGCAGTGTTCCCAGTATTCCATACGATTTTTATGTAAATCGTGGTATAAATAAGAGGGGAGAAGCGACCTTCGTTCTTCTTCTCTTCCGCCAAAGTTCAGGAACAGTGGTTCCCGGCATTGGTCTCGCTTATCTGAGGCTGAGGCCTGCAGCATCCACTGACCTGCCACGTGGAAGCTTGGAGAGTGCTGGCCGTGTCTGCCAAGCCTGCTTTCTAAGGGACGTGGTGAGATTTGTTTTACTAGTTATTTTACTAGTTCTCGGGTTTGATTGCACATATCTATTCGGTGTCCCTTTTTGTTTCCTTTTGTCCCTTTTTCCCCTTTCCCTATCCCTTCGGGGGGTATTTGGATTCCCGTTTGCTGCGTACATAGCATCTTAACTGTAATATACATAAAATATATTTTTTATATAACTAGCTTGGTTTTCGGGTTCTTCAGTTTGCATAGTTTTTTTTCCTTTGCCCTGGGGGAAGTAGAAAGGGGGGAAGAGAGGGGCTGCTACTGGGGGGTTGGGCATTTGGCAGGGAGTCAAGTCCGAGCCATCACAAATGGTTAGTTTTGTACAAAATTCCAGAAGTAAATAAAGAATTCTGAGTTTATAAAGGGGTTAAAAAGTGTGCAATAAATACGATATAAAGAACAGAATGCACAAGACTGAAACAAAATATTGAACAGCTGCTCACTAATTAACCATCATCCTATCAGTGTACAGAACTAAACACAGGGGAACAGACCATTGCTATCATATAATTAAGACTGAATCAAGATGCATGTATGAAGCACCTGAATTAAGAATACATAAGAGCTTAAATTTTGCATTTCTTACCCTCTGAGTGCTGAATGCTACAGCATGAACATTTTTGTGTGCCATTTCCTAGGCTTTTTTCCGAACACTCTCACTGAGAAAGCTGTTTTCATTTTGTACTGATGCATTGATACTTGACAGGTTACTAGCAATGCTGTAGTCTTTGGCTCCATTCAGAATGTTGCTACTTGGCCTAATAAGGTACCTGATAACAATTTTTTAGCTTTTATGGAGACCAGAACAAGTGCAGGACCAAAAGCAAAGCCTTTCTGACATGGCCATGAGGAGTAACAAATCTTGAGATGAAAGATCTACTCTGAGGAAACAGAGTCCTTAAAAGAAGTCTCTGATGAATGTTCAGCATTCTTTGGACATTTCATCACATGAATCTTTTGTGCGAAAAGATGCAGCTTACCTGGCCCAAAATGTGAGTCAAGTGCATGAGGTTTTTCCAACTCTCTAGGTCCTCTTACAATGCAAGGTAAATAATATGTAAGATGCAATGTTGTTGGATGATCACCAAAACTTGAAAAAAATACATCTTTCAGGTCCAATTAAAAAAACCACCACCTTTAATTAATAAAAGGCAATGACAATAATGATGATTTATCCTCTATTATAGTGAATGCATATTTTTCTATTAAAGAAACTTTATTTTCAAAGAAAGCAGTGAGAAGACAGAATGATCATGGAATATTTACTTCTGTTTTGCTGAAACACTTTCTGACACAAATCAGATGTCAGCCTTTTGCCTCTTAGGAATGCTACAGTTAGCAGATGTATGAACCTTCAGAGAAAGGTTATGCTACAAAGGTGAAAGAAAAAGATACAACCTGCATAATGTTTTCTCTGGAGATTTTTGTAGCACTTTATTAGCCTAAATAATCAAGAGTGATATAGAGCAGAAATTACTAAATCAAAGTTCTCCTGACTTTGAGAGGAATTTATGGTCTAAAGTTTGAGTTATATGGGTTACAAGTGGGTATGGTTTGAACCTTACAAGTCATTATCTTCTTATTGAAAACTCTAAGGAAAACACATTATGAAATAAACCATTGATTTATATGACCTAATTAAAATCAAAAATGTTAAACAAATTGAACTGACAAGTTTATAAAAAACCTGAACTAATAGCAAAAACAATGCAACAATGCTAACAACTGCTATTGAGCTAATATCACATCAAAAACTTGTCAGCAATATGGTAAGTGGCCCAGATTTGCATAAGCTATTCTAACACTCAAATATTTAAATAAAAGTCTCAATTTTTCTGTTTTTTAAAACTTCTGTATTTTTAACAGCACTTTGCTTCGGTCTCCCACTTCTTTAATCTTACGTTTTCTCTGTTTTCTCAGGAGTCTTCTTTGGTGCTTCACTCTAGAAGAAAATCAAGCAAGCAGCAAAGAGTGTTATTTTCACATTCCCCATTGCTTGAACAAATATTTGCATGATACAACATTTTAGGTTACATAAAACTCATCTGTGTGTGTGTAAGCACACCTGTGTGTCTCTAAGGCTGAGAGCAGAGGGGAGCTCGAATGTAGGACTGGGGGAGTCCCTGACAGGTCTAGGTGAATATGAATGTGTGTGTGTGCATGTGCACATACAACAGCCTGTACCAGCAAGCAGAGTGGGATTTTGAATGCCTGGGGGACAGCACAACTGGGCAAACTGGGGTCCAGGACCTAGGAACTAGACAGACTGAAAAGGTCTAGCTCCTGGAGGGATCCTACCTGTACGTACGCATACAAATATATTCTCACCAGTGAACTTTCTTGGTTTTCAAACTGAGAGGAGAACAGAATGAGACTGTAGCTTGTATCTGTGTTCATGTGTGCTCTATGTGTGTGCCTATGGGAAATATATATTCAGTTAGTTGAACTAGTTGAATTTAGGTAGTTGAATCTGGGGACACTGAACTGCAGCAGCCTCATCTCCCTCTGTTTGCTGGATCTGGCACAATAAATTTTCCTCTAGGAATATGGGCTATGAACCTATTTTACCTTTGTCACAAACAAGACATAGCATATCTGTAGTATATACATGTACTTTGTGTGTGTAAGCCTGATGGGAATATGTCTTCAGCATCACTTCTTGGATCTGAGAACATGAAGTGACAGCAGCCTCACCTCTCTCATGTTGCTGGATTGAGGCATGATATATCTTTCTTCAAGAATACAATTCTTCTCTCTCCCTTTTTGGTCAAACATTGTTTAAAAGCAAGATACTTGTGGTGACACATGGTATTTGCTTTATCAGCTACCTTCCATTTTTCCTTTTCTACCCACAGCTGTATTGAATCAGAAATATAAAGGAAACATAGGAACTAGGTATTAAAAATGCACAACAGTTTAGTCTTGCTTTACATACATCTCTTCTGTCTGAATGTATATTTTTTAGTAGATTCCTGGTTAAGATTGAGGTATCTTCTGTGTTGTTGTTTTGTTTTTTTTTTTTTTTTAATGTGCTGCACCAGACCTTAATTTGCCTTTTTGCTCCAGTGGGTTTGTCAAGAAAAAATGACTTTGCTATCTTATCTGCTGAAGGCGCAATTAGCCATTTTTGTCTCAAGTGAAATTATCCCTCTTCTTCTGGTGTATTCTTCACAGAAACAGTAGTGACTTTGTTTCAGTTTTGACTACAGACTACTTATCTACTCTTCTGCAACTTGCATGATGCCTGATCAGCAACAATACTTACACCACTCCTACTTTTAAAGTTAAAAGGTTCAGTTCATACTTTGAAAAGTAAATGCCTAAGAATCCATGCAATCATTAATTGCTTCACTATTCACAGCTTCCATAAGATCATGACACACTTCTATATTAAGGTTTACAAAACTGTCATGCATGTGGTAAAGGTAGGAAATCTTCTGTGAGAGTTTTACTTCTGGTATTGTCACTCTGAGGATGTGATTGTCTCGTGTTTGTGCAGTGGCCCTTGACAGTAGGGTTCTGCTGCTGCTGCTGTTCTTGGTGCTCCTCATGCTACAAAGAGAAAGAGGAGAAATGGAGACAGGCTTGAGTATGGACATAGACAAACTGGGAGTAGGTTTTGCTGAATGAAAATAAAAGACAAAATATTTCAGGTTGGGAGGTAGAAAAGGAACAGAAGAAGAAGGCAGAAAATAGAGGAGAAATAGTTCTTTAAATGCATTCTTTCAGATACTGAGGAACGTGTACATGCAGTGGAAACTGGTAGGTACAGCCTGCATTTTGACTTTTCCAAGTTCAGCTTTCAGCAGAAAAGATGCACGTTTCATTCCAGTACACATTTCACTTACTTGCTTTATCATTCATGATACTGATCAGCTGAATGGCCAGTCTCTTCGCGAACGAAGAACCGGGGAAGGTCTTTCCACCTTCCAGCCTGCGCATTGGATTTTTTAGGTGAGACACAGTGTGCGCGGAACTGAGCCCACCCTTTAATCCTGAGGTTCATCTGCCGGGGCCAAGCACGCTTGGACAGTGGCAGCGAGGTCCTCAGGACGTAGATGGATTGCC